>NC_064625.1:192967284-193267284 GCF_023898315.1 Schistocerca nitens
ATAACTGCGGGTGCGGTGGTGCATCTATTGGTAGAGAGACTGACACGTGCGCATCGTTTGATGTTGCGTAGCACCAGTGTGGTTTCACGCCGAAGAGAAGGTGGTCACACGATTTAACCTAAAATTTTTTCACTGAAACTAAAAGAGCCGTAAGTTTTGTTGGTGGATGGGAGAGATGTTTAACATTTGTTTCTTTTGTAATCTTCCTATTTTAGGAGAAACAGTGCCAATGTATGGCAAGACAACCGTTCTTTTATTCTTCACTTTCTTCCAGCTCCTCTTTGTCTAACATATGCCGGTTGTAAGCCACAGTGAATCTCCTGTTTGGAATATTTGTGGCATAGCTCATCAGATAAGCTGTCTGAATACGATACGGCCTGTGCTCTGTTGACCAATGTTCTAAGCGTGCCACTTTGTGCAGGATGGTGCCAGCTGGTGGTCTGTGAATATAAGTCCTTATGTGGAGGTACGGTACACACCATGACCTTAAGTACCGTCCTCTTTTTCTCAACACTATCGTGACCAGGAATGGTAGTTCACAATTTTTTTTCATCTCCATCATAAACTTGATTTTCAACTGAACAGAATTCAGGTGTTGCAAAAATGAATCCAGTGTTGCAGTGCCGTGGGGCCAGATTACGGAAGTATGAATGTTTCAACTCCACCGACTGGAGTGCTCTCTCCTCAGAATCTTCCGTAAAAAGAGTGGCTGCAATGGGTGACAATGGACTATCCATTGCAACACCACCAGTCGGTTTAAAGCATTGCTCATTGAATAAAAAGTAAGTTGAGATGAGCCGGTCCTTAAACAAATTGACAAGCTCCACTTCCAGCTTCTGCCAGTGACAGTAATTCCCAAAAAGGTACTCCAGTAAAAATTATAACTGTGTCAAAATTAACGAGAATATATGATTGTGCAAGTTGCAAGTTCTTGAGCCGGTTGACGAAATCTTCTAAGTTGCAAATTTGGTACTCACATTTTCCTACTAAAGGACTCGGTTATGCTTCTAGGCATTTAGCAGAGTTGTATGTTGACACCCCAATATAACTAGCTACTGGTTGAGACACAGTATCCTTATGAATCCTAGACAATTTGTATAGTTTGGGAGGAACAGGTACCTTTGTACGTAGCCTCTTGGCATCAGCTTTAGAAGTCGTGCTGTTCTCGAGAAGCTCCGAAATTCTTCATTAAATTTTGGTTGTGGGGTGCTCATTTAAGGCGATATGCAGAGTTGTCCAATAACTACTTCATCTTACTTAAGGACATTGGTCCGGAGAGGAAAATTGTGATACCTTTATCTGCCAGTAACATTACAATATTTTGATCCTGACAGAGATTGAAGGGCAAACCTCTCTGTTGCCTAGGTATTATTTGTGGGCACCGGTACCTGTGTCGGAGCGTAGCGAGTCTGCTGCCCGATTTCCTCGACAGCTTCACAGGATTCTGTGTTCACGAGAGGTAGTAATAACCAGAATGGGTGGAGTCCTCAGGACGGGTGCGAAGTTAAGTCCCTTCTCCGAGACCGGAACTGCCGCACCGGGCAGAGGTTTGCCTTCTAACTTTTCTTCTTGTGGAAAAAAGAAATAGTGATGGGCATTTTCAGACAAAGTGACAACATGGCACGTGAAATAGGAAAATTTCAAGTAGCGCTATAACACACGTCCGGGAATCTCCCGATAGTCGTGATGAAATCTCCAGATGAAGCACCAGTAGATCTCGGGATGTTAAGTCCTATTACCACCGAGTGCGGTGAATTATCTCTCTCACCAGTGCACGGTCAGCACAGTTTTAATACTGTTGGAGGTTGCAGATTTTATAAAGTGTGTAGCCTTTGCGAAGGTAAGTACACATGGCAGTACACTCTTCTTATTTTCCCCCTTGCGGGTCTGGGGATTAGAATGGCCCGGGGTATTCCTGCCTATCGTAAGAGGCGACTAAAAGGAGTCTCACACGTTTTGTACTTAATGTGGTGGTCCCCTGTAGGGTTTGACCTCCATTTTTCAAAATTTTCACAAAGAGCGAGCCAATTGGGGAAGGGTGCCTTTCACGGTGCATCGTGTCGATCGTGCCTAGAGATCTTTAGCCCACTTTCTCGTCGTTGCACTGTAGTCCAGCTCATTCTCCACCTCTCGGGCGAGGGCGCCTTCCTGGGTGCATTTTCCACCGTGCACTGTGCAGTGTCGTTTTTGTGCCGACGGTGACCGTGGTCTTCTTTGCATCTCGTATCCGGCACGGTAGCCAGTCCGTTGTGGGGCCACCGTGTACCCTGTCGGCTGTAGCGTCCTGACAACACGGGGATCACTCTGCCGATGCCTGTGCCGTTAACTTCCCACGTATGTCGAGGAGTAGATGCCCGTCATCCTGGGGCACCGAGAATTTGCTGCAGCCGAGTGGCACCCGTGGGGAGCGCCCCCGGTCGGAGTCGGTGGCATCAGAGTGGATGACGCGTGATGAAGCGTACCACATCATCACTTGCTGGTGAACAAACACCGGCACTCTCTAAGCATTCTAAGTCTCAGTACAATGCAAGAAAGTATGACCCTAAATCATTCCCCTCCCTGCCCACACAATGGGAGGAACGCCAGGCTAAGGATGGCAGTGAACCTTATTCAGCCCAGTACCTCGTATGTCCTACCCTCGTGAACCGTGAACCGTGGACCTTGCCATCGGTGGGGAGGCTTGTGTGCCTCAGCGATACAGATGGCCGTTACCGTAGGTGCAACCACAACGGAGGGGTATCTGTTGAGAGGCCGGACAAACGTGTGGTTCCTGAAGAGGGGCAGCAGCCTTTACAGTAGTTGCACGGGCAACAGTCTGAATGACTGACTGATCTGGCCTTGCAACACTAACCAAAACGGCCTTTCTCTGCTGGTACTGCAAACGGCTGAAAGTAAGGGGAAACTACAGCCGTAATTTTTCCCGGGGGCATGCAGCTTTACTGTATGATTAAATGATGATGGCGTCCTCTTGGGTAAAATATTCCAGAGGTAAAATAGTCCCCCATTCGGATCTTCGGGCGGGGACTACTCGAGAGGACGTCATTATCAGGAGAAAGAAAACTGACGTTCTACGGATCGGAGCGTGGAATGTCAGATCCCTTAATCGGGCAGGTAAGTTAGAAAATTTAAAAAGCGAAATGGATAGGTTGAAGTTAGATATAGTGGGAATTAGTGAAGTTCGGTGGCAGGAGGAACAAGACTTTTGGCCAGGTGAATACAGGGTTATAAATACAAAATCAAATAGGGGTAATGCAGGAGTAGGTTTAATAATGAATAAAAAAATGGGAATGTGGGTAAGTTACTACAAACAGCATAGTGAACACATTATTGTGGCCAAGATAGACACGACGCCCATGCCTACTACAGTAGTAAAAGTTTATACGCCAACTAGCTCTGCAGATGATGAAGAAATTGATGAAATGTACGATGAGATAAAAGAAATTATTCAGGTAGTGAAGGGAGATGAAAATTTAATAGTCATGGGTGACTGGAATTTGAGAGTAGGAAAAGGGAGAGAAGGAAACATAGTGGGTGACTATGGATTGGGGGAGAGAAATGAAAGAGGAAGCCGTCTGGTAGAATTTTGCACAGAGCATAACTTAATCATAGCCAACACTTGGTTCAAGAATCATAAAAGAAGGTTGTATACATGAAAGAATCCTGGAGATACTAGAAGGTATCAGATAGATTATATAATGGTAAGACAGAGATTCAGGAACCAGGTTTTAAATTGAAAGACATCTCCAGGGGCAGATGTTGACTCTGACCACAATCTATTGGTTATGAACTGTAGATTAAAACTGCAGAAACTGCAAAAAGGTGGGAATTTAAGGAGATGGGACCTGGATAAACTGACTAAGCCAAAGGTTGTAGAGAGTTTCAGGGAGAGCATAAGGGAACAGTTGACAGGAATGTGGGAAAGAAATACAGTAGAAGAAGAATGGGTAACTCTAAGGGATGAAGTAGTGAAGGCAGCAGAGGATCAAGTAGGTAAAAAGACGAGGGCTAATAGAAATCCTTGGGTAACAGAAGAAATATTGAATTTAATTGATGAAAGGAGAAAATATAAAAATGCAGTAAATGAAGCAGGCAAAAAGGAATATAAACGTCTCAAAAATGAGATCGACAGGAAGTGCAAAATGGCTAAGCAGGGATGGCTAGAGGACAAATGTAAGGATGTAGAGGCTTATCTCACTAGGGGTAAGATAGATACTGCCTACAGGAAAATTAAAGAGACCTTTGGAGAAAAGAGAGCCACTTGTATGAATATCAAGAGCTCAGATGGAAACCTAGTTCTAAGCAAAGATGGGAAAGCAGAAAGGAGGAAGGAGTGTATAGAGGGTCTATACAAGGCCGATGTTCTTGAGGACAATATTATAGAAATGGAAGAGGATGTAGATGAAGATGAAATAGGAGATATGATACTGCGTAAAGAGTTTGACAGAGCACTGAAAGACCTGAGTCGAAACAAGGCCCCGGGAGTAGATAACATTCCATTAGAACTACTGACGGGCTTGGGAGAACCAGTCATGACAAAACTCTACCATCCGGTGAGCAAGATGTATGAGACAGGCGAAATATTCTCAGACTTCAAGAAGGATATAATAATTACAATCCCAAAGAAAGCAGGTGTTGACAGATGTGAAAATTACCAAACTATCGTTTTAATAAGTTACGGTTGCAAAATACTAACGCGAATTCTGTACAGATGAATGGAAAAACTGGTAGAAGCCGACCTCGGCGAAGATCAGTTTGGATTCCGTAGAAATGTTTGAACACGTGAGGCAATACTGACCCTACGACTTATCTTAATAGATTAAGGAAAGGCAAACCTATGTTTCTACCATTTGTAGACTTAGAGAAAGCTTTTGACAATGTTGACTGGAATACTCTCTTTCAAATTCTAAAGGTGGCAGTAGTAAAATACAGGGAGCTAAAGGCTATTTACAATTTGTACAGAAACCAGATGGCAGTTATAACAGTCGAGGGGCATGAAAGGGAAGCAGTGATTGGGAAGGGAGTGAGACAGGGTTGTAGCCCGTCCCCGATGTTATTCAATCTGTATATTGAGCAAGCAGTAAAGGAAACAAAAGAAAAATTCAGAGTAGGTATTAAAGTCCACGGAGAAGAAATAAAAACGTCGAGGTTCGCCGATGACATTGTAATTTTGTCAGAGACAGCAAAGGACCTGGAAGAGCAGCTGAACGGAATGGACAGTGTCTTGAAAGGAGGATATAAGATGAACATCAACAAAAGTAAAACGAGGATAATGGAATGTAGTCGTATTAAGTCGGGCGATGCTGAGGGTATTAGATTAGGAAATGAGACGCTTAAAGTAGTAAATGTGTTTTGCTATTTGGGGAGCAAAATAGCTGATGATGGTCGAAGTAGAGAGGATATAAAATGTAGACTGGCAATGGCAAGGAAAGCGTTTCTGAAGATGAGAAATTTGTTAACATAGAGTATAGATTTAAGTGTCAGGAAGTCGTTTCTGAGAGTATTTGTATGGAGTGTAGCCATGTATGGAAGTAAAATGTGGACGATAAATAGTTTAGACAAGAAGAGAATAGAAGCTTTCGAAATGTGGTGCTACAGAAGAATGCTGAAGATTAGATGGGTAGATCCCATAACTAATGAGGAGGTATTGAATAGAATTGGAGGGAAGAGAAATTTGTGGCAGAGCTTGACTAGAAGAAGGGATCGGTTGGTAGGGCATATTCTGAGGCATCACGGGATCACCAATTTAGTATTGGAGGCCAGCGTGGAGGGTAAAAATCGTAGGGGAAGACCAAGAGATGAATACACTAAGCAGATTCAGAAGGATGTAGGCTGCAGTAGGTACTGGGAGATGAAGAAGCTTGCACAGGATAGAGTAGCATGGAGAGCTGCATCAAACCAGTCTGAGGACTGAAGACAACAACAACAACAACAACACCTCATATGTACGAGAACTGATGGAGACTGCTTTGTTCTGATGAAGCCACAGTTTTTTGTAGAGCATTTAGCGAATAAGTTTGAGGAGGTGGAGGGCTTGTCCAAAATGCGATCTGGGTCAGCGTTGATAAAAACAGCATCCTCTGCCCAGTCACAGACTATACTCGCTTGTAACAAGTTGAGGGATGTTTCTGTTACCATCATGCCACATAAGAGCTTAAATATGGTACTGGGTATTAAGCTTAAATATGGTCCTTGGTATTACGAGGTGCTATCCAAAATTTTCGTGACTGGTGCTGTCATCTGTTGAAAACCTTACCTTTGGACTAATGGTCACCGTCACCCTCGAAATAGTTCCCATCCGCATGTACACACCGGTCCCAGTGCTCCTGCCACTGGTCTAACATTTCCTGGAAGTTCTGTTCTTTGATGGTGTTAATCACCACTAGGGATGCTTCTCGAATCCTCTCTAGAGTGTAAAAACGACGGCCTTTCAACCTCAGTTTCAGTTTTGGGAATAGCGCGAAGTCGCAAGGTGCCAGATCTGACGAGTACAGTGGGTGGGATACAACCGCCGTGCTTTTTTTTGCCAAAAAGGTCCCGGTGGGCAAGGACAAGTGACAGGACGCGTTGTCGTGACGCGGCAGCCAGTTCCCTCGACGCCAAAGTTCGGGCTGTCGTCGCCACACGTTTTCACGGAGCCATCACAAAATGTCTTGGTGCACAATTGTCTTGGTATCGAAGAAAACAATGATAATGCTCTTCACTTTGCGCTTCACCTGTCTCGCATTTTGGGTCTTGGAGAGCCTGGGCTCTTCCACTGGGATGACTGTTGCTATTTCTCTGGATCATAACCGTAAATCCAGTTCTCCGTAGCACTTTTCTCGAGATTCGCACAGAATTTGATACACACGTGCTGTTCTGTTCACGGATCCGTCGTAAAATCGCCACACACCAAACACAGAGTATTACGGAAAACACTGCGGACACACGACACGCCCTCCCATCTGAATGCCACTCCGCACGCTGACTCATCAGATATGCAGCTCTTTCCACCAAGCGGTGCAAAGATCTCCTACTCCTACTTTCCAGATGGCAGCACCAGTCCCGAAAATTTTGGATTCCATCTCATATCTTCCACAGGGATCTTCTTATGCAGTCTGACGACAAGCTGCTCACCAATTTAGAGCGGCGAGGTGTTCATTTCGTGTGGCGCATCCATTGGGGTCCGAGGGATAATCGGGTTGCCACCGGTGCCTTCATTTTGGCCTTTGTGAGTGACACCTTACCCGAGAAGGTCGAGGTGATGGTCTACCGCTGTGATGTCAAGCCATATGTCCCTCCCCTGTGGTACTTTAACTGCTGGAAGTTCGACCATATGCCTTCCCGCTGTACCTCCCAAGATCACATGTCGAGATTGTTGACGTTCGTCACATCCCGTACGTCTCAACCATTGGGTTCCGTTATGACACCTTCCCAAGTCTGAATGAAGATCAGACGTCTTTTTGGGTACCAGACCCCAACAGGTGTCCCTGGCGTTAACATAAAGGTGTGTTATCTACCGACGCAAACACGATTGCTGAACACTTTGCTGAGCAGTATGCTCGAGTCTCTGCGTCGAACTACCCCCCAGCCTTTCACACCCTCAAATGGCGGATGGAAAGAAATGTCCTCTCGTTCGCTATACACCACAGCGAACCCTGTAATGCCCCATTTACAGAGTGGGAGCTCCTCAGTGTACTTGCACATCGCCCCGACACGGCTCCTTAGCCAGATCCACAGTCAGATGATCAATCATCTCTCATCTGACTATAAGCGTCATCTCCAACCGGATCTGGTGCAATGGCATCTTTCCATCGCTATGGTGGGAGAGCACCATCATTTCGGTGCTTAAACCTGGTAAAAACCCGCTTGATGTGGGTAGCTATCAGCCCATCAGCCTCACCAACATTCTTTATAAGCTGCTGGAACATATGGTGTGTCAGTGCTTCGATTGGATCCTGCAGTCACGTGGCCTACTGGCTCCATGTCAGGGCGGCTTCTGCCAGGGTCACTCTACCACTGATAATCTTGTGTCCCTCGAGTCTGCCATCTGAACAGCCTTTTCCAGATGGCAACCAGTTGTTGCCATCTTTTTTGATTTACGAAAAGTGTACGACAGGACCTGGTGACATCATATCCTTGCCACATTATACGAGTCGGGTCTCCAAGACCTGCTCCTGATTTTTATTGAAAATTTCGTGTCGTTCCGTACTTTCCGTGTCCAATTTGGTGCCTTCCATAGTTCCTCCCATATCCAGGAGAATGGGATCCCACAGGGCTCTGTATTGAGTGTATCTCTATTTTTAGTGGCCATTAATAGTGTAGCAGCAGCTGTCTCACCTTCTCTGTATGCAGACGACTTCTGCATTTTGTACTGCTCCTCCATTACTGGTGTTGCTGAGCGGCACCCACAGGGAGCTCTAGCCCACAGTTTGCCAATTTTTTGCCGCAAAGTCATACGTTATGCACTTCTTTCAGCGTCATACCGTTCATCCGGAACCGGAACTTTACCTTAATGACGATCCACTCACTATAGCGGAGACACGTCAATTCTTAGGACTCGTTTTCGACGTCCGATCGACACGGCTTCCTCACCTTCGTCAGCTTGAGCTGAACTGCTGGCAGCACCTCAGTGCCCTCCACTGCCTGAGTTACACCAACTGGGGTTCAGATTGCTCTGCACTGCTGCAGCTCTACAGAGCCCTTGTTCAATCTCACCTCGACTACGGTAGTGTGGTTTACGGTTCAGCGGCACCCTCGGCGTTGTGTTTACCCGGCACAGTGCACCACCGTGCGTTCGCCTAGTGACAGGAGCTGTTAGGATGAGTCAGGTGACCAGTGTCCCGGTGGAGGCCGGAGTCCCTCCGTTGCAGGTTAGGCATGCGCAATTGCTCTCCAATTACATCACATATATTTGTAGTTCTCCTGCGCATCCGAATTACCGTCTCCTTTTCCTACCCACGGCAGTTCATCTCCCTCGTCGGCGCTCCAGGCCAGTTCGTACGCTATCCCTTCTCTCCGAATTGGAGTCCTTGCCTCTACCACCTATACTCGAGGCTCATTCACGAACACCTCCGTGGTGTACACCTAGGCTGTGGCTTCACCCGGATCTTTCATATTGCCCTAAGGACTCAGTTAACCGTGGGACTCTCCACTGTCACTTCCTCTCGATTCTCGACACATACGAGGGCTACGAAGTGGTTTACTGCGACGGCTGACGGTCACGTCGGCTTTGCCTATGTTCGTGGAGGACATATAGGACAGCACTCCTCACTAGACGGCTGCCGTGTTTTCACTGCAGAGCTGGCGGCCTTATCTCGTGCTCTCGAGCACACCCGCTCGTGCCCCGGTGAGTCATTTCTCCTGTCTACTCATTCCTTGAGCAGCCTGCAAGCTATCGACCAGTGCTGCCCTCACCATCCTTTGGTAGCATCCATCCAGGAGTCTGTGTATGCCCTGGAATGGTCCAGTCATTCGGTGGTGTTAGTCTGGACCCCAGGTCACGCCAGAATCCCAGGCAACGAACTTACCGACAGGCTGGCCAAACGGGCTACGCCGAAACCGCTTATGGAGCTCGGCTCCTCTGAAACTGACCTGCGTTCAGTATTACACCGCAAGGTTTTCTGGCTTTGGGAGTCAGAATGGCATAACTTCAGTACACACGACTAGCTGCGTGCCCTTAAGGAAACTACGAATGTGTGGAAGACCTCCGTGCGCGCCTCTTGTAGGGCGTCTGTGTTTCTCTGTCGACTCCGCATCGGCCGTATGTGGCTGACACGTGATCAGTTCCTCTGTCACGAGGACCCACCTCGGTGTCGCTGTGGCCATCTCTTGCTAGACTGCCCACTTTTAGCCATTCTGCGGCGGACTCGTAACTTTCCCAACACCCTACCTTTGGTGTTGGGCGACAGTGCCTCAACGGCAGCTTTAGTTTTATGTTTCATTCGTGAGGGTGAGTTTTATCATTTGTTCTAAGTTTTAGCACGTGTCCTTTGTCCCTGAGTGTCCTCCACCCTAGTTTCAGGGTGGAGGTTTTAATTGGTTGCAGAGTGGCTGGCTTTTCCTTTTTATCCTCATGGTCAGCCAGCCATGGTAACCTGCTTTCTTGTTTTAACCTCTTCTACCTGTGTCTTGCATCTTTGTGGTTTTCTTGACCCCTTTTGTCTGTTTAAGTGTTTGTTGCCCTTCAGTTGTTGTTTGTGGTTTTTCCTTTCATTCTGTTTTGTGTTGTAAATCTCATTGGCTTATTCTCACCCTTGTGGCATTGTTTCCTTCGGAACAAGCGACTGATGACCTTGTAGTTTGGTCCCTTTCCCCCTCTTTTAAACCAACCAAACAACCGACCGACAATCTTCTCATTCTGAAGTTTATCAAACTTATTCACTTGTTTCACGATCTGCTCCTGAGGTTTTCCTGACAGAGTGGTTGTAGATGTCGTTCCGGGGCAAAATGTAGGATTTCGCTGTGGAAATTTCGTGACCTCTGAAATCCTGTCTGAGAATCGTATCTACATCTAGTCCATTGGGAAAGCCTCAAGCAACGTAGAACTAATTCTGCCAGTCTATATTAAATAGTAGATTTTGAACATACATTAAGAACAGAGTACTGAATATTTAACACTGTGTAACACCATTCATTTTCCCCCAGGGTAGAAAAAAAATCCTTATCTACTCCTCATTAATTATGTAGTCCAACTTCCAGCAATAGCTTTATTAATTATGTCATGAGCTAATGTCAACAGCTGTACTGTTGATTCCAAAAAAACTCAGTTTTTGTAATAAAATGTGATTTGCACAGACAAACACCTCAGATAGATCATGGAAAATACTGACTGGTGTTTCTCTTTGTTATTTTATACTTGTAGAATCTGGTGGGCGAATGTATAGACAATATTATCAGTTGAGCTATTATGTTATTAATACAAAGATAGAGCACTTTTCTATAGTACACCATTTTCTCAAAAATTTTAGAAAATGAGGCTACATGTGAAATACTTTGGCAATTATTGCCATCACTCGTGTCGTCCATCTTTCTTGCAGAGAAGTACACTCAGTCGGTTTCAGGCACTCTGTGTTGTACCCAACCTCAATACAAGACTTTTCAATTAATTTGTTTATCACGGATAAGTTTTAGAAGTGCTAAAACGCTAACATTTGGGGACGGGTGTCTGTGGAGAGTATGCCTCGACGGCATCCCCTACTGCCATATCTCGACAAAAACTGAAATTTACTGTATTCCAGGCAAAGTGGATCCCACCTGTGCTTCATACATGCGGCAGATAATTGCGGAAGAGGTCATTAATGACGGGGATTCGTACTCCGAAGCCATCCTGGGGAAACCTCCGCGAGCCTACTGTGACTGGATATTGCGGCCCGACTCCTGGGGCGGTGCCATCGAGCTCTCCGTGCTGTCTCACTTCTACGGCATCGAGATTGCTGTCGTCGACACACTGAATGCCATCGTCAACCGTTTTGGTGAAGATCGCCACTATCCTCAACGCGTTTTCCTAGTCTTTGATGGGATCCACTATGATCCACTCTACATGGAACAGGGGGATGTGAGTAAATATTAGGTTAATTAACCTATGTGTTCATTGTGTGGTGCCTTTTTTTAGTCACTTATACGAAGTGTTCGATAGGCTAACGAGTGGTAATATCACTACCGAGAGTGCGATTGTGTGTATCTGACAGAGAGACTGTGCCTCCTCGTCACCACTGATTTTGGCCAAATTTTTGTTATATGCGGTGCTCGGCCAGAAATGAAAGTGGTAGAAGCGTGACCACCAGAGAGAGACTGAATCTCAGAGAAAATACCATTTTTTGTAAAGATCGGTTGAGACACGAGCTATGTATATTAGCACAGTTCGCCGTTGGCAGTTAGTGCAGCATAAAAAGTACAGAACAGTAAACCAATAGTTATTAGGTCGAGTCCATGTGCAGGAACTTTTTTCTTTTTTATCGTCAATAGTTGGATGGCTTACACTGCAAATAAACTGATATAATGCTCAATATGTTGTATTTATTAATACTTTCCATTAAAGGTACAAAACAGAAAGGCAATGGAAAATATGTGATTGCAAATAAATTTCTAAGAAAGATTTGTACTTGCAGAATCTACAAGGACTCGGCAAACGACTTGCCGAGAAGGTATTGTAATTAAAGCATAGAGGACTTTGTATTTAATTATTTTCATTTTGACATTCGAGCAGTTGTCAGCAGCTACTTTCAGTTTTCTACGACACGTATCGACATGGCACTCGTAAATCGACAGCTGTAAAATAGTAAAAGTATGTAATTTTGTATATGGCATTCTCGTGCTTGCTTTACAATCCCTTGCTGGAGATTTATTTGCAATCACAAATATTCCCTTGCCTTTTCTTTTCATTTTGTTTATGAACATTTTGATAAATTCAATGTATTGAACATGTTTTCCAGTTTATTTGCATAAAAATTGAAAATAAGAACAAAAAATAGTTTCTGTATAGGGTCTCAAAATTGTGGCCCTCAAATTACCATTCTGTATTCTTTCTGTAGCCCCAACAACTCTCCCGGAACTATGCTAACATAATCGGCTCGTGCCTCACCCGACATCGGCCTAAACTTCCGTTTTTTTTTTTTTTCCTCCCTGGAAGTCTGACCATATGGAGCTCCCATAATTTTTGACAAAATTGAGAATAACGAGTAGGTCTGGTGACCTCGCAAGAACATCTCATTTTCACGCTGTGATGTTCTGCTGCTTATGTATTGTGATATTGTGCGGCGATGTAAAATTTGCTCAGGAGCTACGATTTCCTGTTATTCGATCTTGCCCATTTTATTATTTCTTCTGACTCGTCAATATCTTCTGGTCGTGCTTGTTTCTCAAACTGCTTCAGTTACTGCTGAGAGTTAACAAGTACATTCCAACATCTAATTCTTGAAATAAATACATTGCTTCTCATAAACGAAGAATCGTACATTACACTCTCATTTACAAGTATCGTGCATCACAAAGTTGGTTCATTATTCAGAACATCACAAATACACTGATACAGACTGCATCCAGAAACAGTAAGATAGCAGATTTCAACTGCATATCGAGGTAACAGCTTTTCTTTTGTGTCTGTGATGTCGTAGGCATTGTCACGGCTGTTATTCCCCCGTGGCTAGCATCAGATCTCAGAGGCAGAACTCAACGGTACAGAAAAAGCTGTCCGTCCGGCAGGTACCGCAAATGTGGTAAGACATCAATCATTGTCCCAGCTTGCAGATACACTGCATCCATCCAAACAGTAGGTTACATTAATTCGTTACAAAAATAAACATTTTATAGTGGCAATCATCATTTATTGGTTCAGTAAATGCTTGTGCAGCACATTACTCCACCAAAGTGACAAGTCACACTACAATGCCTTCTCCCTTTATCCTCTCAACACACACACACACACACACACACACACACACACACACACACACACGAATACAAATATTTCAAGGATGAATAAGAAGACTGAAAGAAGTGGAAGACAGTAAGAGTAGTGGTGTGGAGAATTGAGGGGGAGGGATCAAACACACTGGCAAAGAAATTTACTCATCAGCTTTCAGCCACAGCCTTCATTAAAAAGGAAATACACACAAACGTTCATTCACACAAGCCAGCTCGCACATGACAACTACCTCCGGTCCGACATGCCGGAGATGGCGGCAGTGTGTGTGTGTGTGTGTGTGTGTGTGTGTGTGTGTGTGTGTGTGTGTGTGTGGTCGTGCTTGCTTGTGTGAATAACTGTGTGTGTCCGTGCGTGTTTCCTTTGCTGGCGAAGGCTGTGGCCGGAAGCTGATGTGTAAGTGCCTTTTATTTGTGCTTGTCTGCAACGTAATATTTCATATTTACAGTTAAGTAGCAGTATACTGTTGATATTCCAGCCTGATGTTTTCAACTGTTTGATAAAGAAATTCGACAATAATATGTCCTTAAAATGGTGAGCAATGAAACAAATTAGATAACATCAAGTGTGTTCAAAAAGTACATTTTGCAATTTTACCTGTTGTATTTATACCATTTTGCATGATTTTTATTGTTGTTGTGTTCGAAAACATGTTTGAAAAGTGTCGGTACAGTGTTAGCAAGATCATTTATTTAGTCTGTTGTCAGCTGTCAAAAATGTTACATGTGTGTTGGTAGTATCAGCGATTATTTATTTTATAAGAATTTGTATTAAATTTTGATATGGAACAGAATAAAGTGTAGCAACATTTTATAAATGTTTCTCTTGGTGGGTCTGCCACGAGTAAAACGAGTATTTACAAGTGACATTAACATTTTGAAGAAGCCTGTGAATATGTTGAAGATAACAAATGCCCTGGACCTTCCAGCATTCCAATGACCCATGAAATCGTGAAAGAAGTGAAGTAAACAATTGTCAAAATTCACTAAATCACAACCGGAGAAGTCACTGATGGTGTTAGTGTATAAGTTGGCTCATTCCATGAATTTTTTTCAAATGTTTTCGCTATGAAATGTGGAACAGAAAAATATGTTCCAAAATTGTCGTTTTGAATAAAACCAGTAGCAAATGCAAGTTGCTTAAGAGTAGCTATCTGATATCAGTAATGATGTAGCACTACTGAAACTTGTTACAACAAGCAATGAAACACGGGTTTGCGGATATGATGTCGAAATTAAGGCTCCGTCATTACAGTGGAACCATTCTGGAGCTGAAAAAAGCTGGACAAGTGCTGCCTAATCTGAAGTAAATGCTCATTATTTTTTATTTTATTTATATATTTTTTAGTACACCTCAAGTGCTTGCTACAAGATCAAATCACTTATAAGGACTACTAGATAATATTTCAGTGTCTTTTGCATGGAGCAATATGCAAAAAATGCCTGAATTTGTGTTAACACAACTCCAAATTCTCCAGATATGACCCACACTAGACATTTTTGTTTCCTCAGATAAAGAAAATCTTAAAAAACTGAAATACATATAAGATTAAAAATGCATTGCTCAGAGAGCTAGAAGATATCTCAAATATAAAAGTTACAGAAGTGTTCTGGAGATTGGAAAAAACACTGGCATATGTGTATAGTTTGTAAAGGGGCATATTTGGAAGAGGATAACAATTATTTCGGAGCTAGTTGGCATATAAACTTGTACTACTGTGGAGATTGATGAAATGTATGATGAGATAAAAGAAATTATTCAGATAGTGAAGGGAGACTAAAATCTAATAGTCAGGGGTGATTGGAACTCGATAGTAGGAAAAGGAAGAGAAGGAAATGTAGTAGGTGAATATGGAATGGGAGAAAGGAATGAAAGAGGAAGCCGCCTGGTAGAATTTTGCACAGAGCATTTGATTGATTGATTTTAACAGGAGAGCTAAAACAGCTTAGGACTAACCAGCCACTGCCCACACCGAAACTAGATTTATTGTGTGGTATCGCTCCCTGTATATCTAGTAAAGTCAACCAGTGCCCTTGAATAGTGCAAGGAGTCCCTCTACCAGTTTTTTGTTAGACACAATTTCTTCAGGTCGAGTCGTCCCCAAGATTCTGTATCTTTTAATCTCCAATGCCATGCATTCAAAGATTAGGTGTGATGCAGTTTCTTCACCCTCATCACAGATCCTACATTTAGAGTCCCCTTCCATTATACCCATAGTGTGTAGGTGTTTTTTGTAGTTCCCATGGCCGGTCATCAGTCCAGTCATGAGTTTGATCTCTTTCCTGTTCAATCCCAGGATTACAGAGCTTCTTTTAAATCATGGCTTGGGCATTATCACCTTACCATGTTTTTGTTTATGGACCTTGGTCCAATATCTTATGCGCTGTTTCCTAAGCCAGTTCCGTAGTTCTAATTGGATCATAGCCTTGGTGATTGTCAAGACAGGTTCCCATCCAATAAATGGAGTTGTTGCCGTTATCCTAGCCAATCTATCGGCTTGTTCATTGCCACAGATCCCTGAGTGGCCACGGACCCGCACAGAGCATAACTTAATCATAGCTAACACTTTGTTCAAGACTCATAAAAGAAGGTTGTATACATGGAAGAAGCCTGGAGATACTGGAAGGTCTCAGATAGATTATATAATGGTAAGACAGAGATTCAGGGACAGGTTTTAAATTGTAAGACCGTTCCAGGGGCAGATGTGGACTCTGACCATGATCTGTTGGTTATGAACTGTAGATTAAAACTGAAGAAACTGCAAAAAGGTGGGAATTTAAGGAGATGGGACCTGGATAAACTGACAGAACCAGAGGCTGTAGAGAGTTTCAGGGAGAGCATTAGGGAACAAATGACAGGAATGGGGAAAAGGACAGTAGAAGAAGAATGGGTAGCTCTGAGGGATGAAGTAGTGAAGGCAGCAGAGGATCAAGTAGGTAAAAAGACGAGGGCTAGTAGAAATCCTTGGGTAACAGAAGAAATATTGAATTTAATTGATGAAAGGAGAAAATATAAAAATGCAGTAAATGAAGCAGGCAAAAAGGAATATAAACGTCTCAAAAATGAGATCGACAGGAAGTGCAAAATGGCTAAGCAGGGATGGCTAGAGGACAAATGTAAGGATGTAGAGGCTTATCTCACTAGGGGTAAGATAGATACTGCCTACAGGAAAATTAAAGAGACCTTTGGAGAAAAGAGAGCCACTTGTATGAATATCAAGAGCTCAGATGGAAACCTAGTTCTAAGCAAAGATGGGAAAGCAGAAAGGAGGAAGGAGTGTATAGAGGGTCTATACAAGGCCGATGTTCTTGAGGACAATATTATAGAAATGGAAGAGGATGTAGACGAAGACGAAATGGGAGATAAGATACTGCGTGAAGAGTTTGACAGAGCACTGAAAGACCTGAGTCGAAACAAGGCCCCGGGAGTAGACAACATTCCATTAGAACTACTGATGGCCTTGGGAGAGCCAGTCATGACAAAACTCTACCATCTAGTGAGCAAGATGTATGAGACTGGCAAAATACCCTCAGACTTTAAGAAGAATTCCAATCTCAAAGAAAGCAGGTGTTGACAGATGTGAAAATTACCGAAGTGTCAGTTTAACAAGCCACGGCTGCAAAATACTAACACGACTTCTGTACAGCCAAATGGAAAAACTGGTAGAAGCCAACCTCGGGGAAGATCAGTTTGGATTCCGTAGAGCTGTTGGAACACATGAGGCAATACTGACCCTACGACTTATCTTAGAAAATAGATTAAGGAAAGGCAAACCTATGTTTCTAGCATTTGTAGACTTAGAGAAAGCTTTTGACAATGCTGACTGGAATACTCTGTTTCAAATTCTGAAGGTGGCAGGGGTAAAATACAGGGAGCAAAAGGCTATTTACAATTTGTACAGAAACCAGATGGCAGTTACAACAGTCGAGGTGCATGAAAGGGAAGCAGTGGTTGGGAAGGGAGTGAGACAGGGTTGTAGCCTATCTGATGTTATTCAATCTGTATATTGAACAAGCAGTAAAGGAAACAAAAGAAAAATTCAGAGTAGGTATTAAAATCCATGGAAAAGAAATAAAAACTTTAAGGTTAACCAATGATATTGTAATTCTGTCAGAGACAGCGAAGGATCTGGAAGAGCAGTTGAACGGAATGGACAGGTGTTGTGAAAGGAGGATATAAGATGAACATCAACAAAAACGAAACGAGGGTAATGGAATGTAGTCGTGCTGAGGGTATTAGATTAGGAAATGAGACGCTTAAAGTAGTAAATGTGTTTTGCTGTTTGGGGAGCAAAATAGCTGATGATGGTCGAAGTAGAGAGGATATAAAATGCAGACTGGCAATGGCAAGGAAAGCGTTTCTGAAGAAGAGAAATTTGTTAACATCGAGTATAGATTTAAGTGTCAGGAAGTCGTTTCTGAGAGTATTTGTATGTAGCCATGTATGGAAGTAAAATGTGGACGATAAATAGTTTAGACAAGAAGAGAATAGAAGCTTTCGAAATGTGGTGCTACAGAAGAATGCTGAAGATTAGATGGGTAGATCACATAACTAATGAGGAGGTATTGAATAGAATTTGTGGCAGAGCTTGACTAGAAGAAGGGATCGGTTGGTAGGGCATATTCTGAGGCATCAAGGGATCACCAATTTAGTATTGGAGGACAACATGGAGGGTAAAAATCGTTGAGGGAGACCAAGAGATGAATACACTAAACAGATTCGGAAGGATGTAGGTTGCAGTAGGTACTGGGAGATGAAGAAGCTTGCGCAGGATAGAGTAGTGTGGAGAATTGAATCATACCAGTCTCTGGACTGAAAACAACAACAACAACAACAACAACAACATTGATGCAGCTGAATAAATAAAATTCTTTCCAAAAAACAAAAAAAATCCCTTTGTAAGTATGACAGAGTGAGGCAAAATTAATCTAAAATTGGAACTGCATGTTTTTTTGTTGTTAAATTATGCTTAACCTGAAAGTCGATCCTATTTGAAAATGAGATCATTTGATTCATATTGCTCATCAGAACATTTAAAATTAGTTAACTGTTTATATAGACCAGGCTTGTTGTTTTTCGAATTAAAATTTTATCAACAGAAACAGTGGTTCACATGTATATCATTTAGATCCTCTGAAAGGCAACACACAGTTATTAAAATATTCCTTATTTTGGAAAGGTAAGCTTTCATTAAGGTAAAAGTGTACCAATCAACATCCCACAAGAAGAGCAGAAATAAATTTTAAATATGTATTTTTTTTTTCTCTCCAGCATTTAATCTAACTTTCAAAACAGCTGTAACCTAAATTTATCTCACTGGAGGCGGCTATTCTAGAGCCAGAAACCAACATAGGATATTTCCCAAGTACAAGTTAATGTTTTTATCTCAATGGTTGAAAATGTTCTGAAAACACATTGATCATTTTCAGGAACGTGTTCCGACTATTCATCTAAGTAAAAATGGATCTCCAATACCTTTAACATGCTGGAGGGTCTTTGTGTACAGTTACTTATTGTTCATTGGTGCATCCCAATGCCACGTTCCACATGTCAGCCTCTGTTGCACAATGTGCTTTTGCTTCGAGACATGCCGAGTGTACGATAGAATGGGTGGGGCAGATTCGGTCATGTTAAGCTGTGTGGCTGGCCGTTAGTCCGGCAGAATACGACAATTGGTATCTTCGTTACGAGTGGAAGTACATGCGATTGGAAGACCTCTTGGAGTCTGTCATTGGGCTACATACAGATGGGAGATAAATCTTTGCAGTCATTAAGCTTACTTCAAGACATAGGTTGCTCGATAGCAAGGTGTGATTTAGATATTTCCCACACTGGTGTGGTTTCCGGGCATAAAAAATTAGCCACGGAAGCACCACAGTGACAGCAGTGCAGTTTTATCAGCTGCCTTACACAGCAGTGAAATCTGCCTGGCGGCACCAGAGCTTAGAAGTTTGCATGCCACTGGAAAATTTCTCCTAAAGTCAGTCATAATTGTGCACATTGTCAGACCCTTGCTTTACAGTGATTAACATAAATATTGCGAATGATTTTTGTGCAGTTGTGGGCCCAGAATTCAAAAATGAAATCCGGTCCCATTTATCGAGCCTAGTTTCCACACAACACATTACCCTCTATCTGTCGAAATCCTTGAAATGACAGCACGTGTGTAATTCTGCAGATGTAATTGTTGAAAAAAAAAATTGCGTTACGTTCTAGTAATTCTTACACTTAACTCTCAGTTTAGAAAGTTCAGAAATCCGTCTCCAGAGATGATAGGTGCTTAGCAAAATTACTGATTAGTCATGGCCATATACCTCACACCTGTGCAAACTGCTCAGCTTCTTTTTTTTATAAGTGTGGAGAGTTATCTCTTAGACATAAACTTAATCATCTTGTAAAAAAGTACTGTGAATCTCATTTTGGATGAAAGGCTGTCAACCAGAAGAAGAAATAGCCACTATGCCTTTACAGTTTCACATGTGTTTCACTCAGTGGTGACAGTTGATCATGTGTTAATGTGCTACAGCACACTGTAAATATCATACTAAAATTGGGATCATTTCTCTTCTAAAGTGAGCCAGAAATTGCACTAAAATTATCCCATTTCTCTTCAAATGCACGTCGGTGTACAAATGAAATGGACAATACCGTGTTTTGTAGTGCTCTCTCCACGACAACTGGAAGCCAGTGTCAAATGCTGCAATGGCGGTCAGCCACACTACGATCAGATCAGTGAAGGGTTTTCAAATGCACGTGCCCTGGTGTGAGTGTGTAGAAACAACTGAAAGATTGGAAAACAAGTAAATCACCAGGTCCAGTTTCACAAATAGTACTTTATGGCATTGGCCGATTACCTAGCTTGCATTTATCCCGAATGTCTTGCTCGGCACAAAGTCCCAAGTGGTTGGAAAACAGTGTAGGTGATTGCAGTATATAAGACAGCTAAAAGAATGGACCTGCAAAATTACAGACCAATATCTCTAACTTCTGTTTGCTGCAAAATCCTCAAACATATTCTCAGTTCGAATGTAATAAACTTTCTCGAGACTAAGAAGCTTATGTCCACGAATCAGCACAGTTTTAGAACGTATTGCTCGTGCGAAGCTTGCCCTTTTCTCACACGATATGCTGCGAATTATAGACAAAGGGCAACAGGTAGGTTCCATATGTCTAGATTTCCGGAAAGCATTTGACACAGTGCCCCATTGCAGGAGTAAGTTAAGATATGTGAGTGGCTCGAAGACTTCTTAAATGATAGAAGCCAGTACGTTGTCCTCGAGAGCAAGTGTTGATCAGAGACGAGAGTGTCGTCAGGAGTGCCCTGGGGAAGTGTGAGGGGGCGGCTGTTGTTCTCTATATACATAAATGATTTGGCAGACATGGTGGGCAGCAATCTGTGGTAGTTTGATGATGATGCCGTGGTGCACAGTAGGGTGTCAAAGTTGAGTGACTGTAGGAAGACACGAGACGTCTTGGACAGAATTTCCGGTTGGTGTGATGAATGGCAGCTAGCCCTAAATGTGGAAAAATGTATGTTAATGCAGATGAGTAGGAAGAACAAACTTGTAATGTTCGGATACAGTATTACTAGTGTCCTGCCTGACACAGTCAAGTCATTTAAATATACGGTCATAATGTTGTGAAGCGATACGAGGGGAAACGAGTGTGTGAAAACTGTGGTAGAGGAGACAAATGGTCGAATTCAGTTTATTGGGAGCATTTTAGGAAAGAGTGGTTCGCTTGTAAAGGAGAGTGCATATAGCGAGCTGGTGCAACCTGTTCTCGAGTACTGCTAGAGTGTTTGGGATCAGTACCAGGTTGGATTGAAGCAAGACATCGAAGCAATTCAGAAGCAGGCGGCTAGAATTGTTACCGGTAGGTTCAAACAATGCACAAGTGTTACCGAGTGCTCGAATGGGAATCTCTGGAGGGAAAGCGATATTCTTTTTCAGAAACACTATTGAGAATATTTAGAGAAGCGGCATTTGAAGCTGACTGCCAAAAGATTCTACTGCTGCCAACACACATCACGCGTAAGGACAACAAAGATAAGATACGAGTAATTATGGCTCACACAGAGTCGTACAGGCAGTCATTTTTCCCTCGCTCTATTTGCGAGTAGAGAGGTGGGGAAATGACAAGTGGTGGTATGTGTCTTGCAGAGTATATACACTCCTGGAAATTGAAATAAGAACACCGTGAATTCATTGTCCCAGGAAGGGGAAACTTTATTGACACATTCCTGGGGTCAGATACATCACATGATCACACTGACAGAACCACAGGCACATAGACACAGGCAACAGAGCATGCACAATGTCGGCACTAGTACAGTGTATATCCACCTTTCGCAGCAATGCAGGCTGCTATTCTCCCATGGAGACGATCGTAGAGATGCTGGATGTAGTCCTGTGGAACGGCTTGCCATGCCATTTCCACCTGGCGCCTCAGTTGGACCAGCATTCGTGCTGGATGTGCAGACCGCGTGAGACGACGCTTCATCCAGTCCCAAACATGCTCAATGGGGGACAGATCCGGAGATCTTGCTGGCCAGGGTAGTTGACTTACACCTTCTAGAGCACGTTGGGTGGCACGGGATACATGCGGACGTGCATTGTCCTGTTGGAACAGCAAGTTCCCTTGCCGGTCTAGGAATGGTAGAACGATGGGTTCGATGACGGTTTGGATGTACCGTGCACTATTCAGTGTCCCCTCGACGATCACCAGTGGTGTACGGCCAGTGTAGGAGATCGCTCCCCACACCATGATGCCGGGTGTTGGCCCTGTGTGCCTCGGTCGTATGCAGTCCTGATTGTGGCGCTCACCTGCACGGCGCCAAACACGCATACGACCATCATTGGCACCAAGGCAGAAGCGACTCTCATCGCTGAAGACGACACGTCTCCATTCGTCCCTCCATTCACGCCTGTCGCGACACCACTGGAGGCGGGCTGCACGATGTTGGGGCGTGAGC
Source organism: Schistocerca nitens (assembly GCF_023898315.1). Taxonomy (NCBI): domain Eukaryota; kingdom Metazoa; phylum Arthropoda; class Insecta; order Orthoptera; family Acrididae; genus Schistocerca; species Schistocerca nitens. The sequence continues at coordinate 192,989,658 of NC_064625.1, forward strand.
GGAAGACGGCCTAACGGTGTGCGGGACCGTAGCCCAGCTTCATGGAGACGGTTGCGAATGGTCCTCGCCGATACCCCAGGAGCAACAGTGTCCCTAATTTGCTGGGAAGTGGCGGTGCGGTCCCCTACGGCACTGCGTAGGATCCTACGGTCTTGGCGTGCATCCGTGCATCGCTGCGGTCCGGTCCCAGGTCGACGGGCACGTGCACCTTCCGCTGACCACTGGCGACAACATCGATGTACTGTGGAGACCTCACGCCCAATGTGTTGAGCAATTCGGCGGTACGTCCACCCGGCCTCCCGCATGCCCACTATACGCCCTCGCTCAAAGTCCGTCAACTGCACATACGGTTCACGTCCACGCTGTCGCGGCATGCTACCAGTGTTAAAGACTGCGATGGAGCTCCGTATGCCACGGCAAACTGGCTGACACTGACGGCGGCGGTGCACAAATGCTGCGCAGCTAGCGCCATTCGACGGCCAACACCGCGGTTCCTGGTGTGTCCGCTGTGCCGTGCGTGTGATCATTGCTTGAACAGCCCTCTCGCAGTGTCCGGAGCAAGTATGGTGGGTCTGACACACCGGTGTCAATGTGTTCTTTTTTCCATTTCCAGGAGTGTATGTAGATGTAGATGTCATCCCTGCCAGCACTGCCTGTATTTTTCTTTGAAAGTGTGTGTAAAGTATTGTAAAAGCAACATGGCGAATTCTGTAGATGATTTGCAAAAGGGGTCTTTTTCAAGAAGGAGGAGAAAAAAATGAGAGTTAAAGGCTCACCAATTAAGCTCAAACTATGTGAGTAGAAGCAGGTAGAGGTCCTTTTAAAGTTCCTAGAATATTTCTCCTGAGTGGGCTCTAGGAAAACGTAAAACATACGCTAAATATTTATGAGTAGTGAAGGAGGGACTTTTGTGCAATAATTAACATCGAGGTGCTGTGGCACAGTGGTCAAGCGCACTGATGCAGTTTGTCAGCTGAGGTTCATTATTATTTCCCCCCTCACAGTGTTAAACTGTTGATTGTAAACTTTAAATATATTGAAACAGTTCAATTTTTATACATAAAAATAATATATTGAATTTAGTTACGATTTCTACCTTAGTAAGGTGATGGTAGAAAAAAGTGAGTATAATAGGACATTTAGTTTGGAAGTGTATCAAGTGTTGAATCTGTAATTGTGATGTTCGTTATTCGGGAACAGTGGTGTTTGGGTTACATGGGGAGTGAAACATCTGTGACACATTAAAGCATTAGTAAAACAAACATATAAACAACAGACTTGGTCTTAGGTGATTAACAATAATATTGTGATGAAATAATGAAACACATTTATTTTTTTAATATTGTAGCACATTGGTAAAATTTTGCACAAGCTGCCACTGGTTTTACCTCTGATGGCCTGTTTAAGAGGATCACGTATCCCATTCTTTATTTTTTACACGAGTTTGACAGAACCGATGGACCACGCAACAGATCTTTAACTTTATCTCACAAAAATATTCAGAATAACATGAAAAACAAAACCAAAATTGTGCAGTATCCTAATGCTCCATGTGCTATAAGGGCTGTTTGTCACAGTAAATAATTACTTATTCCAGTGGCTCGTAGGAATGTTACTTTAAATGAAGATAATACAGTGGTGGATGTAAAGAAGACCCACAGTTGAAACATTTGAGACAGACAGGATGAGCTGGGGACTCATTTACTGTGAGAGGTTTAACCCTCTGCTTAGAAACACCACTGGTGAAATTAAAAGCTTATCAGTTAATGGTGAGGACTTTTCCGGGCAGAAGTAGGGGTCGGACAGGTTGGTGAATGTATTAGAAAGATCCTTCCTTTATTCAGCCAATGCACGGTTGGTGGTAGTATGGTACTTCAATTTTTGTAGAGGACCCAGTGTACCCTTCCTTATATAGACTATTATTCCGATGGAATCATCACTCCGAGAACATTTTAAAACAACTGTGCCCTTTCTGCCTGCATCTAATGTAATTTCATTGTCAGATGTGGCATTGTTTTTGAAAGAGTTTGGGTATTGCCTGGTGAGGTGAGACATGGGAACCAGCCTGGTGGATGTGGGAAATGACCTATAAATAGTATACAGCGCAGCAGCCCTCATTGTCAATCCGAGAAGCGGATTTGATCTGGAGCTGGCAAGCCTCTGCACATCCCTGAAGAGGGCACTTTAGTTCACTCGGCAACCTGAGTGGATAAATTTAGAAAGATAGCAGTACTGAAAAGTATACAGATGACAAACAGTTTTATATTTACGAGGGTGAGTTAAATGAAAACCTTAAATTTGTAATAACAAATCGAAATTTCGCACCGTTATCCTGTAAGTTGGTACACGTGCTACAAACAGGCTATCTCATTATGTCTGAGCTGAGAATATGTTTCAATGTTCTACAACAAGTCAGTGTTGTGGATGTAGGATGGTAGTTCTGTGGATCAATTCTTCTACCCTTCTTATAGACAGGTGCGACCTACACTCGGACTACTCAGTACTGTTTTCTCTTCCTGGTATCAATGATATTATTACAGTTGAAAGAGGGGCTAAATCGGCTGCAAATTCAGTATAGGACCGCCAATGGATACATTGGATCTGGAGCTTGGTTCAGTTTTTATAACTTCAGCTGTCTATGAACACCATTGAAACTAATAAGAGGGTGACTCAAATGAAAACCTTAAATATGTAATAACAAATTGAAATTTTGCACCGTTATCCTGTAATTTGGTAAGTGTGCTTCAAATAGCATGCAGAATGGCCTGTAGGTGGCAGCATAGTGCAGATGCACACATACCATCACGGTACGAGTATAAAGATGGCCACCCCACTTGTGACTCGCACCAGGGAAGAACGGCATTCTTTTATTCGGTTTTTGCGTAGTGAAGGTGTGAAACATACTGAAATTCATCGACAAATGAAGGTTCAGTACGGTGATGCATGTTTGTCACAGCAGCAAGTCTACGAATGGAATAGGAAGTTTGCAAATGGTGTGACATCAGTGGAAGATGCTCCTCGTCCAGGTCAGGCACAACGAGTTGTGACTCCGCAGAACATTGCAGCAGTTGAAGCCATAGTGAAGGAAAACTGCCGAGTGGCACTGAATGACATTGCAGCACGTTTACAGATTAGTTGTGGGTCAGCACACCACATTGTGCACGATGTACTCCAGTTTCACATAGTGTCTGCAAGATGGGTGCCACGGCAGCTGACTCCTGGAATGAGAGAATGACATGTCGATGCTCGTGAAGAATTTCTTCGGGACTTTGAACGAGAAGGTGATACCTTCCTTGCGAGAATCGTTACTGGGGACGAAACCTGGGTTCACTTCCACCAGTCGGAAACGAAGAGAACGAGCGAGGAATGGCGCCATTCCTCATCACGAAAACCAAAGAAGTTTCGAACAGGACCGTCAGCGGGGAAGATTATGCCGACTCTCTTTTGGGATGATAAAGGCGTCATTTTGGAGCATTACATGCCTAGAGGCACCACTGTCACCAGTGCATCATACACAGATCTCCTAAAAAATCATCTGCAGCCTGCAATCAAATCAAAGCGACGTGGATTGGTGTCAGCAGGTGTCCTTTTGCAACGTGACAATGCAAGGCCCCACACTGCCCGTACAACAGTTGCAACAATCAAAGACCTGCATTTTGAGTGTCTTCCTCATCCACCATAATCACGAGACCTTGCCCAAAGTGATTTCCATATGTTTGGACCACTCAAAGACGCAATGGGAGGAAAGAAGTTCCGTTCGGATGAAGAGGTACGCCACGCGGTGCACGAGTGTTTGCGCGGACTACCAAAAGAATTTTTTTCTAAAGGAATTTATGCACTTTGTAAGCACTGGAGGACTTGCATTGAGTGCGGGGGAGACTATGTTGAAAAGTGATGCAGCTTTGTACTACTTCTGCACAATAAATAACATTTAAAAAAATATTTAAGGTTTTTGTTTGACTGACCCTCGTACTTCAGAGTGATGTGCAATTATTTTACTTCCAATTTAGGATCTCTGTAACCATATTGAAAACAGAATGCAAATTATTGTGAATCGATAGCCCAATCATGTTTCTGTGCGCCCTGAAGGTGGCCCAAAATGTACCAAAATTGGTTACAAAAAAAATGTACAGCTGCTGTACATCTTACAACTGGCAAATCGGAAAAATGTGTAGTGTATCGATGCAGATATGTTGATGATATTCTTTATGTGTGGAGAGATTTCACAAGGCAACTCCAGACGTTCTTGGAAAATATGAATTAGTGACTTATCGCAATAAAGATCAGTACGGAATTAGGGGGTTTCGCCATTAATTTCCTGGGTCGAATTTACCGATACAAAATACAAACCGTAAACTTAAAATTTACAAGAAAGATTCTCAGCTTCCTCTTTACACCCAAAATCTTACAAACATGCAGCACTCCACAACACGATTCACAGTACCGTTTCCATACCCGTGGCCCAAAAAGACCATTACCGAGAACTTGGCACAAAAACGAGCCCAAGAAAGCGACCCAGATTCTTACTGTACCCAGGGAACAATGTAGATAGAACAGTACGGAAATGGTGCAGTTTCATTTTATTAGTAAAATATCTAGTAGAATAGGTAACATGTTACAGGCAAAGGATTTCTCTGTGCAGGGCGACAGCATCCAGACAATTTTCCCGACATCGGACGACCGTGTGCTGCTGGAAGCAGAACAGTTGGCACGCGAGGCCAAGAGTAGCCGGCAGTTCACAGACGTGGAGCGCTTCACGCTGTGCTGCCTCGAGTGCCGGGTGTCGCTGCGCGGGCAAGCTGAGGCACAGGCGCACGCCCGGGAGACCGGCCACACCAGCTTCGGGGAGGTCCCGGGTGCCCCTGTGGAGTAGGAGGAGGCGCTCTCGTATTTTGTCACTATACTAGCAACATTTACAACACGGATTGTCATTCTGGCATTTCTCTGTTTTTCATCCCTTTTTGATCTGCAGTCGTCATAACACCATTTTTTTTTTATGTGAATTTTATGTTTCCCTATGCCTGATACAACTGGTTGCTTATTGAGCCCTGAAGAAAAGCAACTTTGCCTTCGATGAAATTGTGCTCTTTGTAATATACAACTGTACCTCACATTTTGATCACAATCGTGTATGTAATGGCACAGAGCTTCCAAACTTTGTACAGAAAGAAAAATAGGACTTATTAGTTTTGAAATCGTAAATAATTGTGGAGTTTTAACAATTTAAACATCTACTATTGAAAGGAAATTAACAGTGTGTCGAAAATATCAATCTTCGCGTAATAGGGTTTTGTCTTTTTTTCCCCCCAATATAATACTTTCCTTTGATTGCAGAACCAATAAGCACATTTCAAAAAAAAGTACACCTGAAACTAAAAATTCAGTGTTTTGAAACTAATCTGATAATTTGTATGACAAGAATCCAATATTTGCAAGCATTTGTGGTGCCAGTAATGTGATATAAATTTTTTATCTGAAAGGTGTTCTCAGATACAGACATAGTGCCTTATGTACCAGGCTTTGCTGAACATATAGGATTATTGTTTTTCACATTATTACTTTTGACTTCTAGGTACATTTTCAGAATAGTGAATGTTTTACCCACCATAATAACATTTAATTTATATAAGTTTTTGTGAGCTGCTCATGTGAAATCCTTTTTGTTGTTCTCTGCATTAAGAAATGAATGTGACTTTTAAATTTGTGACATTCGTTTCCATATTAATATTAATACGCCATTCCTTCATTTGTTGGCGTGCATGTTGTTAACATTAAACGCGTACCTAGATTTCGAGAGTCAAAATAGTTTCATTTATAGCCAGCATGTTGGGGTAAAAAGATTTAACGTAGGTGATTTTTACAAAAAATTAAATGTTTAGAATACACCGTTAAGTAATATAAGTTGTGCATTCCCAGATAATGTTCAGTATTCGCGTCATTAGCCTTCGCATTGATAGATTTGCAGAATTTCTCGATATATTTATTCTGTGCAGTCACTGTTCTGAGTATTCTTGTTTGGAAAATTTAAAATGTGGTCTGAATGTGTCCTTTTCTCAGATTTTGTGCTGGAGGAGGCAAGATAAAGACATGCTAACCACTGTGAGTTGTTGCATGTCCTTTTATTTTGTTTTTGAGGTATAACATTCATAATGTCTGCACTAATAGATGTGTGCGTGCAGTACACTCTCTGTGTGGCATACAAATCTACATCCAGTAGGTAAGGGTGACCTAATAGACAGTGGAATGTTAAAACTCATCACAGGACTGGCAGAGCTCTTGAATTGCCTCCATTGTTGTGTATTAATTGACAGGACATACTGGGACCAAAATCCAAAATTTTCAGGCTTTTTTTCCAGAATGAATTTTCACTCTGTGGCAGTATGTGAGCTGATACAAGATACCTGACTGGATGAGACCTATATATGTGTGTGTGAGAGAGAGAGAGAGGGGGGGGGGGGAAGCAAATCTAACACAATATTTATGACTGCTGTAGTTTCGTATTCCATTATGAAAATTAGTGTCTAATACTCTGTCATTATTCCTTGAGCATAAGTCTGTTGTTGCATTTAGCAAAATATAAAAAAATATCGGGGTTGGGTGCATAAAATTTGTTGAATATATATTTCATTTGGAGCACCTTCCTCAAATCATGACTTTTAGAAAGATTCCTAGAACAGACTAAGCAAAAACACGTTCCTTACAATCATATAGTTGTGCATTGCTGAAATTCTACATAAGCATAAACTGATTAATAGAAGTTACAAGCAATTTTCAATAGGGAGTTGTTGCTCGCCTACTGTGTAGAACTCTTGAATAGTTCCTTTACCAAAAGGAAGAGGGGAAAAATAACAAGCAGAAGGTGCAAGATGGACAGGTGTTCAAGCAAAAATTTGAGGGTTTTCAGTTCTTTGTGCTCCCCCCCCCCCCTCCTCTCCCACCCCCCTCCTCTCACTCTCTCTCAAAACCTTCATTTTTTCATTTTTGGTAACTGTGCAAAGGCAACTGCAATTTCTTGTTTGAATCTCTCTCTCTCTCTCTCTATTCGTTTAGTCGGTTCAGACTCTTCGTGACCCCATGAACCAAATCACGCCAGTTTTTCCTGTCTTGCACTTTCTCCCGTAGACCCAGGTTGGAACACATTGCTTCTGTGATGCCATCGATCCATCTCATCCTCTGACGTCCTCTTCTTCTAGTTCCTTCAATCTTCCCCAGCATTAATGTTTTTTCCAGCGAGGCATGCCTTCGCATTGTGTGTCCAAAGTTTCACAATATTATGAAGACACTGATTTTTTTTTTCTTTCTTTTCACCTACCTTGCATGATTCGCTCCCCCCCCCCCCCCCCCCAATCCCGCCTCCCACCATTCTGCTACATTTGGCAAACACATTTTTATTAATCGTACCCTAAATTAATAGATAGCTCAGTAATCTGGTTATAGATAAGATGTGCCACACAGAAGAGGGCAATTTGGTGAAAGGTTTCCTTGGAAACATACTTTTAGATTCTAAAAAAAAACTTTACATAGTTACGCTGTGCATTTGCTCATTTGATAACAACTTGGGTCTCTCTCTCTCTCTCTCTCTCTCTCTCTCTCTCTCTCTCTCTCTCTCTCTCTCTCTCTGTGTGTGTGTGTGTGGGGGGGGGGGGGGGGGGGGGAGGGAATGGGGTGGGTGCGCGCACGCTTTTATGGGATGACAATTGGTGGAAGGGCTTGCAGGTAGGCCTACACTCATCTCAAAACACTGCTTGCACAGATCTAGATGTCAGTGTACATATAATATACTTTTAACTTGCTAACATAAATGCTCATAACTAGTAACTATCCACATTTTTAAATTTTACTGCAAATAGTTATTCTGTTGTTCCATCCGTATACATGCAGTACACACAGGCTATTGGTGTTACCACTAGACTAATTCCTTCTCTCACTCTAAGTAGTTTGAGCTGGAGATGGGTGTAGGGTAAATGATCCATAAATTTTTTCGAGTACAGCTGTATATTCTCCATCATCATCATCTTCGTCTTCTTCTTCTTCTTCTTCTTCTTCTTCGTCTAATATTTCGACCCTATACCTTTGGACATCTTCAGATTGAGCTAAAGTACTCATTCCACGATTTAAACCACGGAGATGTCGATTGGCGACAGAGAGCGAGCCTAAATTGAATCTGTGGCTACATGGTCGATCTGTGCTTTAATATCCACATATCATTATTAGCTGGGCTGTAGTGACATCTTTGCAAGTTTGTGAAAGCAAGTACTGGATTCAATGATTTCTGCAGGTTGAGACTGCTACCTCTGTTAATTAAATTCTGCACCAAATGAATTTCCATTGCTTCTTTCACCACTAAGTCCCAAAAATACAGAATCAGTTGTAGAATTTCGACATTTTTGTATCACATAGAGTAACCAGTTTCAATGCAGTGCTCTGCCTCAGCCAGTTTTTTGCTCCTACAGTGCTCCCTGCATCATACAAGGACCGGATGAGCCTGCCCATTGTCTAAAAGGCCACACTCGCAAGGGACCACCTCACAAATACCATCCTTGAGGAGGCATTGAGTATCCTTTGACAGAACCTAAAAGTGTTGATGTTTTTGTTGGAGAGTGAAAAACTGCTTTAAATTTGTGCTAGGTGATGAAATGACCTACTTTTGATGATAATAAGTTTCCCACATATGGCAGGAAAGCCGTGAAGCTTATCTGTGACTTCTTTCTCATTCCTTATGCCCACCTTACATATCTGTTGTCGATAATACCCATTTGCTTCAAAAACTGCTTTTAAGTGTAAGAACTCACCATGCAAACTGCTCTAGGCAGCAGTGCTGTTTTCTGTGAACCAAAGTTCTGAGGACACTTGTGGTTTGTGAAAGTCTGTATGAAGTGGCTTCCAGTAAACTTCATGTCCCGAGTTGTCATTTTGTGACGAACCAAACCGTCGAGATGCACATTGGGTAACTGAAAATTTATATTTCTTGAAATACATCTTGATGTACACCGTGGACTGCACGTAAAATATTCAGTTGCCAAATCGGCATTCGGGCACATAACTCACCATCGGCGGCACGTGATACAGACGACAAACCAATAAATGCATTTCTTACATTTTGTTTACACCTATATCAGATGACATGTGTCAAGTATGAAATCTTTATGATGTTAAAATTAATGTGGAACTAGAAAATGTAAAACCCTGTGGATATTTAAAATCTTATTGTAATCATGTCTCGTGATTACAATATGCTCCATTCTCTGTGTGTAGTACACAGGTTGTCTTGTGTACATGTTATAGCTGTCAGACATTAAACAGCCGCACTTCTCGGTCGTATTGTATCCTACTGTCACGGGATAAAAATGTGGAACTGGTGGTCAAGTCTATATTACAGGCCTCTTGTTACCTCCAAGATCATATTTAGAAACACCAGTGATATGTCTCCCCTGTACAGGGTGTCCCACAAGGAATAGTCAGTATTCAGAGATATGACACGAATTAATTGAAGCAATAAAGCCTAATAAACATGGGATATAAAATCCGTACCTTAACAGATACGAGCACTCGTTTGTCTTCGCTACTCCAAAACGTGTCTCGTTTACTGAAGCTCGTAATGTGTGCAGTTTAGAGCCCGTGTTTACTAGCCAATTTTTTTTCTCAGTTTTATCCATATACCTCCTTCCAAAATATGGAAAGCAAAGACCTTGCAGTAGAAGAGTGTTTTCTCACAAATCAAAGATGAAGTGCTCAAGGGTCTCAAGGTATGCATGTCAGAGACCATGTTTACTAGACTTTTTTGCTTTGAATGATCATTTCTGTCGTATCCTCGAATATTGACTGTTCCTACTGGGACACCCTGTATATAATGAATACCACACTTAGACAAATAGTATATAAGGGTAGAATATAGAAAGATAAAAACGATGATGTTAATTGTAACGAACGACATAGTGACCAAGACAGGTGTGATGCAACAAAATCTGTGTTTATCATATAACGAGGTTGTGTACTTGGAACGTTATCTGAGGGCGAAACAAGGTATCTTGCCAAATTCGGTCCATTTTACATGCAGGAAAACAGAAGAAAGCTCTAATCCGAACCTATTTGATTAAAACATTGTTACAGTTCTGCATTTACATCTTATTTCTTAACTCTCATTCATTATAGACTTTGCCTAGGTGTTTTGTCATGTGAGCATTTGTCTATTTCTTCTAGGATATTCAGTAATCTGCCTGCCTTGTGAAGAATGGTGACACCTTTAGCATCATTATCAGAACTCTTGTACTCTCTTAAATGAGCACTAAATGCTGAGAAATTGTACTCACTGACATTAAGATATTCTCGAAGCCATGTTTTTAAGCTGCCACACATAAAACTTAATTATAGTCACTATATTTTATCTTATATACTCTGTACATGTTACATGCCTTATTATCTAAGTATTATATGATGCATGACCCTACAGTGTTGTATGTTCTGAAGCCAATTTGCAGCCTAATTTTCCAAAACAAATGACTTATGTTATCAGAGATGTGATCCCACTAATGATAAAACTATACACCTATCTTTTCTTTTGTTCACTCCATTCTAATGTGACCTGATCTGTATTCCTAGTTTTCCCCTCCAGCTTCTTGGTGTGTAACGTCATAATTAATTATTCATTGTATGTAATTCATTACTAATATTTGCCTCACTTAAAGAATATTTGATTAATAGTCAATTAGTGACCATAAGTATGCTTCTTCATGGGACTGTGGATGGCAGTTGTGAATTATGCAACTTTTGACCTTCAGATAAAAAAAATGAATAGTCCCATCATCCTCAGGGTCTGTGCTGAAGGTGATACTTTACACACCATATTATACCATTAGTAACATCTGTTAGCTTCATCAAGAGTGCCATCAAACGGGACAAGTGTGTCATCTATAAGACATATTTAGTCAGGTCTTCATAAAGTTCAAAACATTTATTTTCGGCAGTACCTAAAAATATGTTTGCGAGAGTTACCCGTAGCTAGGTTTTCTTTTTGCTCGTATACGTGACTGCTAAAAGTAAAGAAGCTCTGTGATAGGACTAGTTCATCAATTTATATATGGCTCATATTTTTAAGGGATTTAATGCAACAGTTGTTTCTCACATCCTAGCTTCCAAAGGCTCCTGTCTTTCCAATCCTCTTGTTTGCAAATTCTTCTCTGACACAGTTCTTCTGACTGCCTCTTCCCATATTATTTTTGGGCATCACCTTTGCCTATTAGTTGGAAACTATTTCATCATCTCAGGCAATCTCTTCTAACCCAAATGGTGTGTATCCACGCTGTTGTGATCATTTTCCTTAGATGGTGTCTGTTACAGTGGTGCCAGGTTTATTCTCGTACATATGTCTTCATTTTTAATTATGTCCTGCTGTGTCAACCTACAGCAACTATCTAAAATTGCATCTTCATTAATAATAACTTCCTCTTACATTTTTCCGTTATTTCCCACGTTTCTGTTCCGTACGTGGCTTTGTTTCTCTATCTTGGCCATTACAATTCTTAATTTCACTTTTACTAGACAAGACCCCGATAATGTTTATACAAGTTCACCGACCTTACTAACCCAAAATCTAGAAGTCAGGTGTCGCCCCACACTCACAATAACGAAATACTCAGTTTTCTTTAAACTGATGGTTAAACCCAATTTCCGATATTGTCTGTGCAACTTTCTAACTGTGTAGTTCGTGTCATCCTTGTTCTCTGCAAAGAAAAAAAAAGAGAGAGAGAGAGAGAGAGAGAGAGAGAGAGAGAGAGAGAGAGACCCAGACATCGGCAAAATGCCGAGTGAAGAGCATTTCGCCATTTATACGTACACCTATACTACGACAAGAAGTTTTCTGTAAATTTAAGACAGAATTCGAATATATTTTAAATAATGTAGGTACTGTCGTGCATTCTTGCCAAAATCCTTTCATCACTGGAATCTCACCAGATATATTAATATCTACTTTAATTTTACAATTTGTGTCACCAAATAAAGCCATAACAGGTTGAGCATATAAATGAGTCACTCCATTCTCTTCACGTTACAATCCACCGTTTACAGAGGGAATGCTATTGTAGCATTTCTTAAATAATTGAAAACCGTGTGGGGCTGTATAAATTCCTGGCCAGTCTTTCTTCTGTGACCTGTTTTAAGCAAAACTTATTGTCTGTGAATAATCTTCTGGCACAGAATCCATTCTGTTGATGTCCATTCACAATCTGCGATTTGATTGTCACCTTTATAATTTTCGTATATAATCCAGAAACTGAATTCGTTACACTCAGTCCTGTATAGCATTGCAATTTTCCTGTCACCCTTCTTGTGTATGTTGGATAAGTTTCACGGTTTCCATTCCTGTGGTAATTGTTCTCTCTCTTCCTTCTCCCTCTCCCCTTCTCCCTCCAGAAACATGAAAACGTAGGCCGTTAATTCCAGTTTATCCGTCCAGTTTTGAACAGTTCAGTAGGCAATCCATTCTGAGTTATCTGCCTTTCCTTTTTAACCGCACCCAACCTACACATCTGTCATGCTAAGGAAGGAACTGTTAGTTCCGAAAGCTACAACGGTGTTGTCACTTTTATATCTGTGCTGAACATTTTGCCTCCCGGCCAGCGAGTCTGTCTCATAATTTGTTTCCTCAATTGAATTTTACTTTCATAAAATATACATTAGCATACAAAGATGTCGTTAAGTCAGACTGGCTCGTGCATTTTGACTTTTACAGCAGTCGCACGAAACTACAGACACATTTGCAGTTCTAGTAGTAATGAATGCATTTTTAAAAAGAACAGTTACCGGGAATATTTTCCCGGCATACACATGTTCTCGTATCATTTATTAAGTGTATGATAGCAAACTGCAGTGTGACAAAGAGTGAGGGTGGGGGATGGGAGAGATTACACATAATGATAGTGTTCTGTACTGTATTGAGTTGCCACTCACTGCACAGCAACTGCACTGATAACTGCCAAACATCCTAATGTCAGTGGTTTGTTTGTGAATAATGTTTGCACCACAGTAACACCGAATTCCCTGCAGTGTTTTCGAAGATTCACAGAAATGTAACCAGTGAAGTCCACAGCGGTGTGCACTCGATAGCTGTGCTCCTTCCAAATGTACAGAAGATAGCAGTGATTTTTCCCACCCATTCTGAATGTCAGTCATTGTTAAATGACAAAGAAGAGTGTAGTGCTGCCTATTGTGAGGATTCGGTTGTGCCACACGACACGGTTAAGTCGTGTTCAAACAGTGTTCTCAGTTATTTTGTAATTCGTTTGTACAAAGGAATAACGGGAAAAATGTTTGTGGCTAGTATGACAGCTTCTTGTTATTAAGCTTATTCGAATGAGACCACCAAATTTAAAATGCAATAATATTAGATTATACATACGAGGGAGCAAAGAGTCACTTTCTGATAATGTGTTGTCCAATAAACAGTCCCCACTATTGACCTGCTATGACAGCCAGAACATAAGGCATTTTTTTTAATAATTGTATTGACTTAACACAAAAGGAAAGACTACGCGTATTGTGATCAAGAAACATTGAAATCTTATTCGAAACATTGCCATCAGTCTTGACGATAAGGTGCCACCTGCGGTTACTGTTCGTAGTATCTGAGAAACAAACATATGTGAAGCACACACACGACTGCAGAACTCGTTTGCAATTCCTGACAATAGTTGCAGCATCCTCTCGGACAATTTTCTCGAGTCGTCGTGCTCCGTTTGAGACGGGACAGAAGTGTACTTAGCTTCTAGTGTGGTTCACAAGAATACCCTGCAGACAGGTGCTCTTCGATTTTATTCGTACTTGTAGCCTAAGTCAATGCCCGGACATTGGTTTCCCGAAGCAAAAATATACAATTCTTTTAAAAAAACTCAAAAAATCTTGTTAAGATTAGCTGATACGGGAGCACTACTAAGTAAATAAAATTTGTGGCTTACCGGCATAATTGTCGGTAGGTGATTGCGTAACACAAGTCTCGTGAACACCGTGTCACCTATTCAAAACTCGCTAGTAGTGAGGGGAAACGAAAATCGTCGAGCGAGAGTAGATCTGCAGGAAGCGGGCAATGCGAAACCTTACAGAGATAAGCCCGGGGATAACTCTGCATTCGGCTGGCTGTCGACTGATCTGTCTGCGATGACACTCGGCACGGTGCGTGAGGCGAGGTCCACGGTACCTGGGCTTCCTGCTGCCCACAGATAAACACCTCTGTCAGCAGATCATCCGTGCCGTGTGTCGGGGTTGCCCTCGCTGCACTACCCGGGCCAGCTCGTCTGTCTCCATTGCGACGTTTGTCGGTGGGGATACTAAACTGCCAATCGCAAATGTTAGGTGACAGATAATGAATCGTGTATTTTTTTTTTAAATAAAAATAACTTATTTCTGTTTTTGATTACTGTGAACAAGAAAATAGCAGTATTCACAATAAATTAAAAATTAACGCGAAATCAAGTAGAAAATAACATTCTTTTTAATGTCTACAAATAGAACAGTATTACTGATGTATAATTTTTTCTCATTTAACAATAAGGCATTTCACATGTCTGTTGAATATTAATTTATTTTCATGCAGTTAGTAACTGAAAATAGAAAGATAATTTTTTTACTAAAAATTATTATAATATCTTTGTTAATTAGTATGGAATTTTTTAAAAAAGTAAAAATAAATGTTGCTACTTGTGAGTTCTGAACCAAGGACTAGACATTTGCGAGACTTTTATGCTAAGCACTTGTCTACCAACACAACAATTTTGTTGACAACAGTGGAAAGTCCTTGAGACAGAGTGAGTGTGTGTGTGTGTGTGTGTGTGTGTGTTTGTTTGTGTTTTACAAATGTTTTGTGCTTAACAGTGCTCTGAAATCATCTAATCTTCATAAGCAATTTTTTACAGTTTTTTTCTTTTTTATGATTGTGTCATGCCACTTTAGGAAACTGATGTCTGGGAATTGACCTTCAAATCATACAAGTACCTAGCAAGTGGACGAGGCCGAACAGCCCGTGAGGTCCCCAAGTATCAGGCTACAAATCAAAAGGTTTGGTATTCTACTTGTCTGTGACCTCTTGCAGTGAGTTGTTAATACGAAAAATGCCAAGTAGCACTGTGGTTTGAAATCCACATTAAAGTGTAGGTCCGCAGTGCAAGTCCATTCAAAGGTCTGAGGGAGGCAACTTGTAATTAACTTAAGTGTGTAGAGCTCTATTATGTTCTGCTTGCCAATGGCTTCCCCATTTTCCTGTTTTGTGTCTCAATATCTCTTTCGCAGATGTAAATACAACACTCTGTTTGGGACTGCAGTTTATGTTGCCAGGTAATAATATTATTTCCAAAAGACTAAGTGTTCACTACACAAAATCAGGCTGCTCCTACAGTTTCATAAAAAGTTTAAAAAACTAGTCATTGGGAGATTTTGAAGCTTGCTGCTTCAAGTCCGTATTTGCTTAACAATAAGGTTCTTTTTTCACAGCCGTGAGAAAACTGAAGTCTCTTATTTTTTATTGCCCATACATGTTTAAATATTGATGTACTGTCATCAATGGTTTCTCTTATAGCGACAGTGGCCAAGCGCCCCCCCCCCCCCCCCCTTTCACCACAACACACCTGCTACTTTAGTAAAAGAAACTGTCACTTGAAACTACAAATTATTGTAAATAAAAAAAATGGAAAATCTAGGATGGAATGTAACAGTATTGTGAAACGAATCATTGCTACTCACCATATAGCTGAGATTGAAGGCGCGTATTGTAGTACAGCAATTTCATAACTTTTCTAAGTTTTCAAAGTGGAGAACTAGAAGCCATATTTTTTCTCAGATTGGGTTCTCAAACAGTGCGATGCCAAGACCTGCAGATGGTAAAGACGAGGAAGAATCGTATCTGTCAAATAATCTTTCAAATTATTCCAAAAAGTGAAGTGTACCAAAATTAAGTTTACTGATGTTCCATTTTTCAGAATATTGCCTGTTCCAGTTGTGGTCACTTATTTCAAAGAAATATCACACTGGGTAGTTAGATGGGGCTTTAGTGCTAGGGGAGAATCGTGGCACAGTAATTAGCAGTGTCTAACACAAATTTCATTTGTTTGGCTGTATGACAGAAAACATGCTATAAAAACTTTGGGACTGCACAATAATGGATTTCTAAGTATGCTATTGTATTACTTTGGAATTGAAAGACTTGACTGTTGTAACTGTGGGGATAAAAGACTAGATGCAATAAAAATCGTTTTTGAAGGTATGTTTATAGATATATATTTATCATGTGGATAAATTCAAATACTTCTACTAGTAGAGAGAAATTTATTTCAGTTGATAAGTCATACAGGGTGATTTTCCCAGATGACAGTCTTGCACTATTGACATTTATGGCTCACTCAGCATAATTAGAGAGAGTCATTTGATTATTGAAATACACAATAATTTTATTTGTATAATGTAGTTGCAATATAAGCAATTTCAGTATGCAAATCCTGTTTTGTGGGTTATAGATATATTAGAAGCTATTCCAAAGGAATATATTTTTATTGTTGTAGCATACATGCTTTATTATCTGACTGGTAAGCATGTTGCTATTTAGCTAAATATAAAGAAAACAGTGACCTCGGTTTTAAGTATAATTAGTTTTTAGTGGAGCCTGTTTTCTGATACAAACTGTTTTTAATATCTTCACTATCGTCACGAAAACTGGATCTCATCCTTTATACAAAGCTGTGATTTTTCAACGCCTGAGTATAACTCTGTAGTACAAATGTCAATGTAAATGACCAGCATTGATCTCAGCCGTGGAGCTGAAGAAATCTGCAGGTATTACAGTTCATATCTGCATACTCCAGTGATATAACAGTAGCAAATACCTTATATAATAAAGCTTTATTGTTTTATACATTTTTGTTGACAGTATGTAATCACTAAAATGAGAGTAATATTTGTGCAACTTCAATACTTTGTAATGATTCAGTGCTATGTGCAATAATCACACAGCTATGAGGCTAATAGAATTAGTAATAGCTTGTACAAAGGAAAGTACCTGCTTCGGACAATGACAAAGATCTGTTGCCTGTAAGTGAAATCTTAAAATTTTTTAATTAATTACTAGGTAATATTGTAGTCCGTAAACTGGTTAAATTGACCTCATTTAGCTCAGAATCGACACTCGCTCACTAAGTGCAGTTGTATTTTTAACTCTATTCTTGTACTATGTAAGTACTGCGCACTTAGCTGTGCAGTGTCTTTATCTTTTTAGTATCTTTATCTACATAAGTAATCACCTTAGTTGAAGTATTCTGCACCGATAATATTTTCAGTACAACATTTTTTTTAACAAGGCTTGCTGCAGTATTACAGGCTTGTGAATTGTTGACACATTTCAGTAAGACTGCGCTTTCAATTTTAGGGTTCTAGTTGCAGGAAAGCCCCACATTAAAATTGTTGCTCAAGTTCTTATAGTACTCCAGACGACTCATGAAAGAGTCCCTTATTAATGTAGTGCATCCATTATACCTACAGGTAATGATCAACTGAAATTCTAAACAAATGTATTACAGTAATTTATTTACATAGTTTTATGTACATTGGGGAGCCCATATACCTCATATGTTATATGGCTATAAAACAAAGAAATTGTTTGCCATTTGTCATTTTTGGAAAAAATTTTATTTTTTAATGTAATAAAGACTCTTATTGTTACTCTACCTTTTTGTTACAAATCCTCTTTATCATATAGACATAAGTAACAAAAGATTACAACATACCTTGATTTGAAAACATTTTATTTGAATTTGAATTACAGCTAGTCTGTTCATCATTTAAACTGTAGAACATGCAAATAAACGTGACAGTTTTTTGCAGTATTTGCCCCAGAGCATGCTCCGGTTCTAAAACTGTTACAAGGCTCACAAAGACAGGACCGACTGTCACATAACAAATTCATAAATGTTTAGAAAGTTATTGGCCATTTTTTAACTAAACTCGGAAGTACGCACTGTCATATTTCTAGATTACATACATTTTGATTTGAATGTTATAGTTCCACAAGGTAGTATACAAATTACTGGTGGTTCAGCCATCACTTCTTTTATACCTGCCTGTCTGGCATACTGTTCTTCCTCTATTGCGGGCGAGAGTCTGGTGTCGTATCGGAAATTTGCAGCAACTCGGGTGAAGGTGGAATCAGTTATCGTACAGCTGAAAAAAGGTGACATGGCGTAATGATTGGTCATTGCCCACTAGTAAAGAAACACGTGATGCATAAGTAATAATTTACCTTACAGCTGAAACAAAGGAAAAAATTATGTTTGCAATGGTGGGAAAATAACTTTTCTGCACCTTCAGCACAATTAGGAATGATAATACAAAATGGATAAATTGCTAATCAACATATAGAGATGGTGTCCATTTGCAAACAGACGCAGTGAAGAGACTGCAAAACGTGTGCCCTCACGGGCCTGAGTGACTGTAGACAGTAGGCAGTAGCCATTTGTGTGTGTGTGTGTGTGTGTGTGTGTGTGTGTGTGTGTTTTGGCTTCTGAAGGAGAACGTTTTTGTCCAAAAATTAAGAGTAGCAGTCTTTCCATTGTATCTTTCTGCATCTCTATGCGGTGAGTAGCAATCTATCCTCTTCATATTATTATTATTATTATTATTATTATTATTCCACTGTTGAATTTATTGTTTGGAGGAATTCTTCATCAACCTTAAGTATATTTCATCTGTGTGCTTGGTGATAATCTTCCTCTGGATTAAAATAGCTTTGTGATTGATGTTTTGCAAGTTATCAATAGTGAGCTTTGCTCATAACATATTACAGTGTTACTGGTAGTATTTGTGACACTCCAGTTCCATTGGTACAGACCAAGCATCACCCTCTCACAGCTCTTTCTTGGCCGCATACACTGCTTGTCTGCTTTGCCATGTTATATGTAGCTGGCAACACAGACAATTATCCTGTTTCAACCACAGCTACAACTGCAAAGCAGCACAGCGTTCTCATATAAAATGTGCAGTATGTACCTGGAAATTACCATTTGTGTTATTAAAACACATTCATTACCCTGTGATGGATATATTGGATGGAACTGGGAGAGTTTGTGTAGCTCACTTCCTGATTCCTTTTCTCTACATCGAGGCTAACGTAAGTCACGTAAACGATGCCATCTGATTAGCCCTTAACTGGTATCGTATGTCTGCGAGTTGGCTGTCTAATTTCCTGGTGGCCATCCCCTCCCCTTCCAGGGTCCTTTCACCTCGTGTGTACTTTTCAGTCGGAGGTCGGGCTTCTCGCAGTGAAGGTGGGTGCTGTTTGCCCTTCAATAAATGCACAGTAAAGCTGCCATAACATTTACAAATGAACAATACCAGCTGCGTGATCATCGGGATGTGTTTATCGTTATTTTGTGTTATTGTGATAATTACGGTGTAATATATTATGGCTGTTAGTGACAGTGTCTTGTAATTAATTCGTACAATATGGAGCGTATACGAGGTGCACTTTGTAATTCAAAACAGCCTGAATACCGGGTTATTCTCAATGAGTTCTAGGAGTAAATGATCCAAACTTTGAAATGCATTTGGAAGAAAGGGTAATGAAATTTTTAATGAATGTAATGCTAACCCATATTATGAGACAGAACTTCAAACCCTCAAGTTAACACTGCCGCCACCGACCTACTTATAAAACAATACGCCATGTTCCCTACATTTATGATAGGGCTTCAAATGGAAAAAAAACAATGACACAACAATGTGTTGCAGATTCCCAGTCTGTACCTTGAGGCTAATGCCTCGGATAGGAATCCAGATGTTGAACAAGAAGGGGTCTTCTTCTTCCTGTAGGCAAGATTCTACCGTGGTTGAACAATGAAACTGTAAAATAAAAGTTCTCTCAAAAGGACCTATTTGTTGTACATGACACAGACTTCAACTGAAAGCATTCTTTGGGCTTTTACCTGTATTTGCAGCAATCTGGTAATGAATTCATATAGGTTATCTTTTCTCAGTGGGCAGAATTGGACATAATATTTTCCAATTTTTCACAGTACTGTTAGCAAAAGTTTGTGTTCATATTGACAACTCTTCAATTTGAGAATTAATCAGGGGAAAGGAAGAAAGTATGTATGTATGTATGTGACTGCTGCAGTACAAACATTTTTAACAGACTTATCAGGAACTGTCAGCAGTATCACTCCTCAGGCTGCACTATGTGTACTGGTGAAATGCTTTTGCCTTGCCACAGTTGATGTATATGTCAGATGTATATACTGATAATACTGATGAATTACGAGTTAAATATTACACGTATGACAGACACCAGGACCCGATACTTACACTGATGAGCCAAAACATTGTATCTGCCTAATAGCTTGTTTGTTCATCTTTAGAACGATTTTGCATATTAGGGATGTGATAGTTTGTTATTAGGCTTGTGGAGGTATGTAGTATTGGATGTCTATGCGCAGGTCACGTATTCCGTGTAAATAACAGGCCGCCGATTTGCGCATGCGGTGATGTCCCCCGATAGTGACCCAGATTTGGTTCCATAGAATTTACATCGGGCAAATTTGGTCAATGTGAGTTCTCTATCATGCTCCTCAAACCACAAGAGCACGATTCTGCCTCCAAGACACGGACAACTGTACTGATGATCAAAGATGATCACCACCGGGGAAGACATCGAGCACGAAGTGATGCAGATGTCTCGCAGCTATCGACGTGTCTTCGATTGCTGTGACACGTCCCGTGCAAGTACAGGAGAATGCCTCCCACGGCATAATACTGCTGCCACCAGCCTGCATCCCTGGTGCGCTGCACATTTTGAGCTGTTAGTCTCCTCAATGACGGCATTTGTGGAGACTACCATTGACCTAGTGAAGCAAAAATTAGATTCATCCAAAGAGCCGACACGTTTCTGTTAATCGACGACTGAACATGACGGTCCCTTGCTCACTGCAATTGTAACTGACCGTGTCGTCGGATCCACATGTGAACATGTAGATGTGGCCTGCTGCGGAGCTCCGTGTTCAACAATGTACTCCGAAACACTCTTGTGTGTACCAGCATTGTGCTCTTTTGGCTGAGATGCCATATATCATCCTCTATCTTACTTTACAGAGCAGACATGCCTCACAATCCCACATTCTGTAAAGAGTCGTGGACATCCAACCATTTTGTGTCGAGTGATAGTTTCACTGTTCTTGTACCTCTTTCTGTAGATGCTTACGACAGTAGCACATAAACATTTGACCAGCTTTGCCATTTTTGAGATACTCGTTCACAGGCTCTGCATAATAATAATAATCTGCCCTTTGTCAAAGCCACTTATCTCAATGGATTTTCCCGTTTGCAGCCCCTTACATACTTCTGTTACCGTGTTACATGCCCGAAACACCACCAGGCAACATCCAACATTGCAATGAGCTGTGGTCTAATGTTTTAGCGGATCAGTGTATATAACACCAATATTGAAGCCTGTAATAAATTTTTAAATTAACATAAAAATGTGAATTTATCCTGGAAATTATCCAGTCGTTTCATGTAATTAACTGTTCAAGAAAGACTGACATGGCATTGGATTTAATTACTGAAAGTATTTATTTCTAGATTTTCGAGTGACATAGGAATATTCCCTTTTCTTGGAACATCTCTTGTGGTTTTTTTTATTCCCCCCCCCCCCCCCCCTCTATCATGTGTTTGAAAATACATGTAACTAATGGATTTCAATAAACACCTGCCGGCCGGGGTGGCCGAGCGGTTCTAGGCGCTATAGTCTGGAATCGCACGACCGCTACGGTCGCAGGTTCGAATCCTGCCTCAGGCATGGATGTGTGTGATGTCCTTAGGTTGGTTAGGTTTAAGTAGTTCTAAGTTCTAGGGCACTGATGACCTCAGAAGTTGAGTCTCATTGTGCTCAGAGCCATTTGAGCCAATAAACACCTAAAAATTAAAGACGGTATTGTATATTTCAAAATAAACTTCTGGAGTCTCTCAGACACCATGATAACAGTTATGTTTAAATATTGTCATACAATTTTATAAGGTTATAATGGTGCTTTAATTGTTTCACTGTGGTCTTAACTATGAGCCACTAAACTGCAAAGTGGAAACTTCTAAGTATGCATGTACTACAAGCCAAAATCTTCCTTGTGCAAAATTCTGCATTTTTTTTATCCTATACCTGAAATACTGACATCTATTTTAACTCGTATAAGAATCAATCACACTTGCACCATCTGATAAATGTCATAAGCATTATTTCAAACAATCACAGGCAAGGATAATAAACATTCAAACAAGAAATAAATACACACCTTTGTCAAAGCAGCAAAAATTGGCAACGAGAGCATCGCAACAATAATCAAGATTTAAAAAAAAAAAATCAGGCATTATTCATATGAAAAAATAGCTCTCTGGAAATATCAATGCTCATTGTAAAACAAAATGCTCACTCTTTGTGTGTTATACATCAGTTCAAACAAAATCCAGTATTTTTTGGACAGTCTCTGCACTCGTGCTTTTCCTGTTGGGCGCACTTTTTACATCTCTTCCTCACGATTTGCTTTTCCCTTCATTTGGTTTCCACTTTTGCACAATATGTTTTTTTTATGAGCTCTCTTTCTCACATCTAAGTGTCATTTTACTCCCACAAGCATTTGTTGCAATGATCATGTGAACTGAAAAACAGCAAGCCAATTAAGTGGAGGAATCGTTTTTTAGACCAGGAGATAGTCTTGTGTCTGATCCTGTCTATCAGTCCCAGACATACAAATATATCTAACATCTCATCTATACTTTCATTTCCGGATCATCACATCTCGCAAACAGCAAGCAATTGTGTTTCCTTTACTGAGTTTTGCAGGTCCTACTTCTTCAGGAGTGTTGCTCCTATTTAACCTCAATGTCTCAGAGAAATGTGTTTTCAGGTTCAAGGTATTAACTAACACAAAGCTAAATTGTCCATGTAAATATGATGCCAACATGCAGCTTTCCCCCAACTAACACAAAAGAAGCTTTTCAGCAAAAGATTTTTCCATCCATATCATCAAGGCCCCATGTGCACACAGCGCACTTATTCACAGGGTTGTTTGGCATGTACACTGATTGGCCAGAACGTTATGACTAGACACCGTATTATATGAATCATAAAAACTGTAAAATATGCGTGAAAGAGTCTAAATATGCAAGAACAAATATTAAAAAACAACATGGTAGTTACTGCTTGCATTACATGTCAAAGTAGAATCTGTGCATATCAATTACGAGAAAGAGCGCCAGCCCCGCGAAAAATCAACACATTTAGAACGCTGATATCATTTTCTGAATAGTATTTGAATTTGGGTGCTATTTTGGCACTTATTGTTTCTGGTAAAAGTCACCCAACCCATTAATAAAACTATCAGTTTGGCACAAGGGTTCAAAGCCTGAGTTATTGTTTAAAATGTTTTCAAAAGTCCACAAATGTGGAACGTACTTCTTCAGCAAGGCAATGTACTCCAAGAGCAAATCACGTCACACGAATCAAATTGGGATAAAATACTCGGAGGGCTTTTCCTGCTTTGATCATATAGGGAGCATCTTCTGAAATAAACACAAGCACTCTTTCATCTGCAGAAGATTCTGGAAACACTAAATGGGAAGAAGAAGGCTCTTCTTTTAAAGCACCAACAATTAAATTTGCAATGTAACGGACAAGTGCCTGTATTTTAATCAGCTGAAATCCAGGTAATGCTGTCCTCGAGTTCATTGTGTATTTCTTCCAGAACATTTAAGTAAATTGTCAGTACGTATTCATTCACCTGGTATATTTTGATTTAAGCAATATTTGTGCAGGAAGCCTTTGAGGATAGTGTTTGCAAGTTTGTGATGAGAAATACACTCCTGGAAATGGAAAAAAGAACACATTGACACCGGTGTGTCAGACCCACCATACTTGCTCCGGACACTGCGACACGGCTGTACAAGCAATGATCACACGCACGGCACAGCGGACACACCAGGAACCGCGGTGTTGGCCGTCGAATGGCGCTAGCTGCGCAGCATTTGTGCACCGCCGCCTCAGTGTCAGCCAGTTTGCCGTGGCATACGGAGCTCCATCGCAGTCTTTAACACTGGTAGTATGCCGCGACAGCGTGGACGTGAACCGTATGTGCAGTTGACGGACTTTGAGCGAGGGCGTATAGTGGGCATGCGGGAGGCCGGGTGGACGTACCGCCGAATTGCTCAACACGTGGGGCGTGAGGTCTCCACAGTACATCGATGTTGTCGCCAGTGGTTGGCGGAAGGTGCACGTGCCCGTCGACCTGGGACCGGACCGCAGCGACGCACGGATGCACGCCAAGACCGTAGGATCCTACGCAGTGCCGTTGGGGACCGCATCGCCACTTCCCAGCAAATTAGGGACACTGTTGCTCCTGGGGTATCGGCGAGGACCATTCGCAACCGTCTCCATGAAGCTGGGCTACGGTACCGCACACCGTTAGGCCGTCTTCCGCTCACGCCCCAACATCGTGCAGCCCGCCTCCAGTGGTGTCGCGACAGGCGTGAGTGGAGGGACGAATGGAGACGTGTCGTCTTCAGCGATGAGAGTCGCTTCTGCCTTGGTGCCAATGATGGTCGTATGCGTGTTTGGCGCCGTGCAGGTGAGCGCCACAATCAGGACTGCATACGACCGGGGCACACAGGGCCAACACCCGGCATCATGGTGTGGGGAGCGATCTCCTACACTGGCCGTACACCACTGGTGATCGTCGAGGGGACACTGAATAGTGCACGGTACATCCAAACCGTCATCGAACCCATCGTTCTACCATTCCTAGACCGGCAAGGGAACTTGCTGTTCCAACAGGACAATGCACGTCCGCATGTATCCCGTGCCACCCAACGTGCTCTAGAAGGTGTAAGTCAACTACCCTGGCCAGCAAGATCTCCGGATCTGTCCCCCATTGAGCATGTTTGGGACTGGATGAAGCGTCGTCTCACGCGGTCTGCACGTCCAGCACGAACGCTGGTCCAACTGAGGCGCCAGGTGGAAATGGCATGGCAAGCCGTTCCACAGGACTACATCCAGCATCTCTACGATCGTCTCCATGGGAGAATAGCAGCCTGCATTGCTGCGAAAGGTGGATATACACTGTACTAGTGCCGACATTGTGCATGCTCCGTTGCCTGTGTCTATGTGCCTGTGGTTCTGTCAGTGTGATCATGTGATGTATCTGACCCCAGGAATGTGTCAATAAAGTTTCCCCTTCCTGGGACAATGAATTCACGGTGTTCTTATTTCAATTTCCAGGAGTGTATTTTCTTGCAATGAGTGCTTCACATAGATCCATGTTAAACCGACTCTCTCGGTTACCTTTGGACAAATCCCAGCTACTGCAACTTGCTGTTATCAGAAGTTGTCGTCCCGGTCCTTTCTTCTGCATTCCTGATTTTTATTTGTTGCCGACGCATACGTTACGACAGCGGAGGGTATTAACCACGAACGCAGGGGCACTGACTCTGTCTGCCTCCTCTTCTGTAATGGTTTCGCTAGGCAGTGGACTCTCGGTTTGCGATTGCACGCAGTTCTAGGTGCAGTCAATCTGTGAGACGTGGAAACTAGATCGAGCTAGGGACTGCCCGTCTAAATTTTTAAAATATTGTAAACATAGAGCGAAAATATGCATCGTAACTAGTTTTCAGTTAAAATATGCAAATGCATATGTAACATACAAATGCATATAATCCGGTCTCCAGATATGACCATCGACCTACTATCAATATAAACCATCCGTGCAATAGTAGAGTCACCTGGTGAGGAACGACTGGTAGGCAGACACACACACGATGCACGTAGTATCGGTGAGCGTGCTGTCAGAGTGTAGAACAGGGAAGGTGCACGAACAATCTGAATTTGACCGAGGGCACTCCTTCGTAAATAATCCATTTCCACAGCTGTTATTCGTCTTTTCAGGACAGCATTTAAAAACTACAGTCGTGACCCATAGCACAGAACAGATACAGCCAGCAAAACTTAACGAAAATAGCTGTACATCGTTAATAATAATTCCATTTCCTCCACAGCTGTCTTTCCACCTTTGGAGAGCCACTTCTACATATAAATTGAACAAGACTGGTGACATACTACAACCTTGTCTCAGCCCTTTTGTGACATTAATAGGTCCCGATAATTTTGACCCTCTGTATCGTATTACCTCCGTACATTTCGGTAACAATCTGTAAAAGAAAGTCATCCGTATCTAAATCTTTCAAAGCTTCCCCGAGTTTTTCTCTAGGAACTGTCGTAGGCTTTCTGTACAGGATCTGTCCTGTCTCAACACACTCTGATCTTCTCCAATTAGGGTGTCCAACATTGAGCCTTATTTTTGTCTAATAAGCGGCTCATCGTGCAGTGCACACTGATGCCTCTGTCTCTTGAAAATGGAGACTATATGTGATCTTTCCACTCCCGTGGGACTTTAATCCACTGACAGCAGTTGTTCATAAGGCGTAATATTCTTTTCCTCAAATGCTGTCCTCCAGCTTTCAATAATTTCACAGAAATATTTCCAGGCCCAGGTGATTGGCCATTCTCCATTTTAGCTAAACTCCCTCTATCGTGATAGTCATATTTTGAACTGTTTGTTCTGTCGTATCTTCTTTGCCTCTAGTGTACTGGGGTCTGTCTTCAGTTAAAAGGTCTGTATAATGCTTTTTCCATTCACTTAAAGGAATTAACTTGTTTACTGCTTTGTTTGCTGGAGTTTTCTTTACACCAGTGCTTGTTTTTCACCTATTAAATTTTTTCCATTACTTTTTTTAATTTTAATGTCGTTTCGCATACGATTCGACAGTACGTACAGTTCGGCGATATTTACGCTGGAAGACAGCTAGTGATTCTCATTTTATTTGTCCCTGGGCATAAAGATAGCTCACTTGTGGAACGGCAATGTATCGTGTCTTTGAGTTGTACTGCAAGAAAGACGTTCTACGTGAAATGTCTTATTCGTGATATTCGTAATATCGTCAGAGCAGTGAGACAGAGACTGTCACAGCTCTAATGTACTTGTAAATCGACGTCATGCGAGTGTTAATGTATGTCGTACATTACAGAGGACTTTACTAGCATCGAGGACTGTTTAAGCACACTATCACAGATAAGCGGAAAGTCATTCGAGGCACCGCATACGTTACACGTCCAGTTGAAATCGATGCACGAGTCGATGTTAAGATCCCAAAACTGTAGCTCTTAGTATCTGTGTATTCTGTTTTATTTTGTAAATGAATTTGGTTGCTATAGTTTAAATTTAACTGTCAAAATAATAATATATAAAGGTGTTCTCGAGCACTCGTGGAAATTGAAGAATCTTAATGATGTGAAACTTCGATATGGTGACAGATAAGTTGGAGATTTAAATACAAGATTGTAGTAGGAAAAAGATAGCAGTTATCAAAGGAAGTTTGAACCATTTAACATAGATTATTCAGACCGACGTTAAGATTCTTCTGCTCTGCAGTAGTAAATTTTCCCCGATACACTCGAGTCTCATCTTTATCTATAATAATGACGGAAGCTGAAGAAAGAATTAAAATCTGTGCACGGTCGGGACTTGGACTCGAGTTTCCTCGCTTACTTTTCAGATCTCAATTAATTTCTTCAGCTTACGTCATTATCGTAGATGAAGATGAGACTCAAATGTCTCGAGGACAATTTTTATATCAGATCTACAGGTCACCTATGCCTGAGGAACAGGCAGGATTTCCACATTACGTCCCACAGTGGGGTGCTATTCCAATACCGGAGAGCCTAGACAATAGTGACAATCTAAGAAGGAGAAAATCAGCTGAAGATGTGAAGTGCAGTTTGTGTTAGGGAGGGCGTTGGCCCAGGGTGGTCTGTGCAGCTATGTTAGCTGTAATGCTGTGGTGGTGTAATGACCAGCACAGCACACTTGCCCAGTAAGCAATGAGACCTTGGATCAAGTCCCGGCCATGGCACAGATTTCAATGAATTTCTTCAGCTTCCATCATTATCGTGTATATTAGTATATTAGAATGAGATTTTCACTCTGCAGCGGAGTGTGCCCTGATATGAAACTTCCTGGCAGATTAAAACTGTGTGCCCGACCGGGACTCGAACTCGGGACCTTTGCCTTTCGCGGGCGAGTGCTCTACCGACTGAGCTACCGAAGCTCGACTCACGCCCGGTACTCACAGCTCTACTTCTGCCAGTACCTCGTCTCCTACCTTCCAAACTTTACAGAAGCTCTCCTGCGAACCTTGCAGAACTAGCACTCCTGAAAGAAAGGATATTGCGGAGACATGGCTTAGCCACAGCCTGGTAGAGCACTTGCCCGCGAAAGGCAAAGGTCCCGAGTTCGAGTCTCGGTCAGGCACACAGTTTTAATCTGCCAGGAAGTTTCAGTATATTAGAAGATTGAGCTGTGTTTTGTTTGTGAAGAGTCAATACATTATATTAGAGCTTTAATTCATTTGGCAATAAAATGAAGTTACGATATCGCCAAATAAAGAAATATTTAATTACACACACACACACACACACACACACACACACACTGTTGAGTATATATATTATACTTATTAAAGAAGATTTTTTCTTGCTCAGTTTTATAGTCTAAATACTATTTCTATGGCGGCCACCCAAAAGTGAATTAGGTACATAAAATTAAAAAATGAATTTGTTTTCAGAATAAATAAATACACGAGTATTTTTATGGTCCTCTTCAACAAACCAGACCCCCTCCCCCTTTTCACAAAATCCTGTCTACATCCCAGCAGCATGAGGGGTATCAAATGCATCTCCACAGCCTCAGCTCTCTCGACATATGAAACGCCCAGAGGCTTAAATGGTCTCCCTCCGCAACAAAAGTAGGTCACCTAGGTGTTACAGAACTTAACACAGTTCAACATAAATCAAGCAATGCAATACAGCAGATTACATTTCTAGAGTCGAACACGATCAGTCCCATTTCGTCAGACATATTCACATCCATCTTGGAAGATATACTGTCGATGTGTGTCGAGTGGCTCCACGCAGTAGAGTCTACTCCGTAAGTGCCAGAAGTATTTATGCAGGCTACCAGTAACACAATTTAATTGTGAGAGAAGTGTAGTAACTTTCTGGTCATTCATTAATTCTCCACCAAGCGACTACAACACAAATATATGGCTTTACGATACGCTGTCAACAACAGAGAGCAGCAAGATATCACATTTACCAATACACTCTCTTTCCCACCAACACCATGTAGGTCACTGACATCATCATACTTGTGGTAGGTATAGGTAAAAGAGCACATGGGGCAAGAGAACGCATCAAGTTTTCAGGTCCTCAGTTTTATTCCGAAACCCTGTGGCAGTCGGATGCCTACAGCTGGAGAAAATGCAGTAAGTTACTTTCGTATGTTTTTTATGTAAAATTTGTATAGTTCTGATTTTGTGTTCGGTGAGTGTAAATCTATTTAAACATCAGATAAAATCTGTTCCGAAACTAGCTTCTATAAGCTTCCAGTATCCTCCTTGGCCTCCACGACTTTAGTTGTGTGTTATCTGTAGACCGCCAAATAAGAAAATTGCAGAATGGGGCAAAAGTAGCCCGTTGAGAAACTATTTCGAACCTTTACTCCAGAACCTGTACTTCGATTTGTGTAGTCCCTTCTAGAGTATTCTGATATTTTTGTTGGTGTTTCTTTACATTAGATGTCTCATTATTCACCTTAGAGAACTTAGATTGATTTTTCTTTTCTGTAGTTTTTCTTTCATCGGGTACTGGTTTTTTCACACATACCTACCACTCATACACCCTTCGAATATAATCACATTTTCTATAGCAGTTTTTTTTTTTCTCTCCAAAAACTGAGCGAAAACATGGACTCGACAGTCATTAAGAGAGGTCGCTCTCCCGTCATGCTCTTGGCATTAATGAAAATGGGTACTCAATATAGCAACTGTCCAAGGCTGCCAGGTTTTCAGAGGTTGCCTTACGAAAACATCTTACAACAGGCTATGATAGAAAATATCTTGGCTCATTTGTATAAACTTTTTTGATGAAGAAAGAACGAACAATAGTGCGAGATCGCATTTCCTTCAACAGAAGTTTACTTGGCCCTACTCTCAGATCAATACGACATTTAATTTTTGAAGTCAGTGGAAAATAGAGTTCCTAGTTTGTTTTTGCATGTATTTATTTGTAATCCTTTTATTTTCTTCAGTTGGGGTAGAAGTGCACACTGCATACTCTTTCCACAGGCCTGCGTACTCATAGCCCACAGCATGAGGTAAGAGTCTGCAAAATTAATTTTTTATAAAAACTTTTGTTACTCCTCTAATGGTGATTGGGTGACAATAAAAGTCCTACACAATGTTACCAAGATGTCAAACTAGGTGTTGCAAGCCGAACTGATATAACATTGCTGCAAGTTTTGTTTAGATATATAGAAAAACAATAAAAGGCGTAGTTTTTACCCTAACAAAGTTTTTATTTCTTCTCTGTGGATTTTAATACCTACTCCGAACTTCTCTTTTGTTTCCATTACTGCTTGCTCAATATACAGATTGAATAACATCGGGGATAGGCTACAACCCTGTCTCACTTCCTTCCCAACCACTGCTTCCCTTTCATGCCCCTCGACTCATAACTGCCATCTGGTTTCTGTACAAATTGTAAATAGCCTTTGGCTCCCTGTATTTTACCCCTGCTACCTTTGGAATTTGAAAGAGAGCATTCCACTCAACATTGTCAAAAGATTTCTCTAAGTCTACGGATCGGAGCGTGGAATGTCAGATCCCTTAATCGGGCAGATAGGTTAGAAAATTTAAAAAGGGAAATGGATAGGTTAAAGTTAGATATAGTGGGAATTAGTGAAGTTCGGTGGCAGGAGGAACAAGACTTTTGGTCAGGTGATTACAGGGTTATAAATACAAAATCAAATAGGGGTAATGCAGGAGGAGGTTTAATAATGAATAAAAAAATAGGAGTGTGGGTTAGCTACTACAAACACCATAGTGAACGCATTATTGTGGCCAAGATAGACACAAAGCCCATGCCTACTACAGTAGTACAAGTTTATATGCCAACTAGCTCTGCAGATGATGAAGAAATTGATGAAATGTATGACGAGATAAAAGAAATTATTCAGGTAGTGAAGGGAGACGAAAATTTAATAGTCATGGGTGACTGGAATTCGTCAGTAGGAAAAGGGAGAGTAGGAAACATAGTAGGTGAATATGGATTGGGGGGAAGAAATGAAAGTGGAAACCGCCTTGTAGAATTTTGCACAGAGCATAACTTAATCATAGCTAACACTTGGTTCAAGAATCATAAAAGAAGGTTGTATACCTGGAAGAATCCTGGAGATACTAAAAGGTATCAGATAGATTATATAATGGTAAGACAGAGATTTAGGAACCAGGTTTTAAATTGTAAGACATTTCCAGGGGCAGATGTGGATTCTGACCACAATCTATTGGTTATGTCCTGTAGATTGAAACTGAAGAGACTGCAAAAAGGTGGGAATTTAAGGAGATGGGACCTAGATAAACTGAAAGAACCAGATGTAGAGAGTTTCAGGGAGAGCATAAGGGAACAATTGACAGGAATGGGGGAAAGAAATACAGTAGAAGAAGAATGGGTAGCTCTGAGGGATGAAGTAGTGAAGGCAGCAGAGGATCAAGTAGGTAAAAAGACGAGGGCTAATAGAAATCCTTGGGTAACAGAAGAAATATTGATTTTAATTGATGAAAGGAGAAAATATAAAAATGCAGTAAATGAAGCAGGCAAAAGGGAATACAAACGTCTCAAAAATGAGATCGACAGAAAGTGCAAAATGGCTAAGCAGGGGTGGCTAGAGGACAAATGTAAGGATGTAGAGGCTTGTCTCACTATGGGTAAGATAGATACTGCCTACAGGAAAATTAAAGAGACCTTTGGAGAGAAGAGAGCCACTTGTATGAATATCAAGAGCTCAGATGGCAACCCAGTTCTAAGCAAAGAAGGGAAGGCAGAAAGGTGGAAGGAGTATATAGAGGGTTTATACAAGGGCGATGTACTTGAGGACAATATTGTGGAAATGGAAGAGGATGTAGATGAAGATGAAATGGGAGATAAGATACTGCGTGAAGAGTTTGACAGAGCACTGAAAGAAATGCGTCAAAACAAGGCCTCGGGAGTAGACAATATTCCATTAGAACTACTGATGGCCTTGGGAGAGCCAGTCATGACAAAACTCTACCATCTGGTGAGCAAGATGTATGAGACAGGCGAAATACCCACAGACTTCAAGAAGAATATAATAATTCCAATCCCAAAGAAAGCAGGTGTTGACAGATGTGAAAATTACCGAACTATCAGTTTAATAAGTCACAGCTGCAAAATAATAACGCGAATTCTTTACAGACGAATGGAAAAACTGGTAGAAGCGGACCTCGGGGAAGATCAGTTTGGATTCCGTAGAAATGTTGGAACAAGCGAGGCAATACTAACCTTACGACTTATCTTCTTATCTTAGAAGAAAGATTAAGAAAAGGCAAACCTACATTTCTAGCATTTGTAGACTTAGAGAAAGCTTTTGACAACGTTAACTGGAATACTCTCTTTCAAATTCTGAAGGTGGCAGGGGTAAAATACACGGAGCGAAAGGCTATTTACAATTTGTACAGAAACCAGATGGCAGTTATAAGAGTCGAGGGGCATGAAAGGGAAGCAGTGGTTGGGAAAGGAGTGAGACAGGGTTGTAGCCTCTCCCCGATGTTATTCAATCTGTATATTGAGCAAGCAGTAAAGGAAACAAAAGAAAAATTCGGAGTAGTTATTAAAATTCATGGAGAAGAAATATAAACATTGAGGTTCGCCGATGACATTGTAATTCTGTCAGAGACAGCAAAGGACTTGGAAGAGCAGTTGAACGGAATGGACAGTGTCTTGAAAGGAGGATATAAGATGAACATCAACAAAAACAAAACGAGGATAATGGAATGTAGTCAAATTAAATCGGGTGATGCTGAGGGGATTAGATTAGGAAATGAGACACTTAAAGTAGTAAAGGAGTTTTGCTATTTAGGGAGTAAAATAACTGATGATGGTCGAAGTAGAGAGGATATAAAATGTAGACTGGCAATGGCAAGGAAATCGTTTCTGAAGAAGAGAAATTTGTTAACATCAAGTATAGATTTAAGTGTCAGGAAGTCGTTTCTGAAAGTATTGGTATGGAGTGTAGCCATGTATGGAAGTGAAACATGGACGATAACCAGTTTGGACAAGAAGAGAATAGAAGCTTTCGAAATGTGGTGCTACAGAAGAATGCTGAGGATAAGGTGGGTAGATCACGTAACTAATGAGGAGGTATTGAATAGGATTGGGGAGAAGAGAAGTTTGTGGCACAACTTGACTAGAAGAAGGGATCGGTTGGTAGGACATGTTTTGAGGCATCAAGGGATCACAAATTTAGCATTGGAGGGCAGCGTGGAGGGTAAAAATCGTAGAGGGAGACCAAGAGATGAATACACTAAGCAGATCCAGAAGGATCTAGGTTGCAGTAGGTACTGGGAGATGAAGAAGCTTGCACAGGATAGAGTAGCATGGAAGGCTGCATCAAACCAGTCTCAGGACTGAAGACCACAACAACAACAACAAGTCTACAAATGCTAGAAATGTAGGTTTGCCTTTCCTTAATCTATTTTCTAAGATAAGTCGTAGGGTCAGTATTGCCTCACGTGTTCCAACATTTCTGCGGAATCCAAACTGATCTTCGCCGAGGTCGGCTTCTACCAGTTTTTCCATTCGTCTGTAAAGAATTTGCATTAGTATTTTGCAGCTGTGACTTATTAAATTGATAGTTCGGTAATTTTCACATCTGTCAACACCTGCTTTCTTTGGGTTGGAATTATTATATTCTTTTTGAAGTTCGAGGGTATTTCACCTGTTTCATACATCTTGCTCACCAGATGGTAGAGTTTTGTCAGGACTGGCTCTCCCAAGGCCGTCAGTAGTTCCAATGGAATGTTGTCTACTCCCGGGGCCTTGTTTCGACTCAGGTCTTTCAGTGCTCTGTCAAACTCTTCACGCAGTATCGTATCTCCCATTTCATCTTCACCTACATCCTCTTCCATTCCCATCATATTGTCCTCAAGTACATCACCCTTGTACAGACGCTCTATATATTCCTTCCACCTTTCTGCTTTCCCTTCTTTGCTTAGAACTGGGTTTCTATCTTAGCTCTTGATATTCATACAAGTGGCTCTCTTTTCTCCAAAGGTCTCTTTAATTTTCCTGTAGGCTGTATCTATCTTACCCCTAGTGAGATAAGCCTCTACATCGTTACATTTGTCCTCTAGCCATTCCAGCTTAGCCATTTTGCACTTTCTGTACAATTGAAAATTTTCCTAAAATACAAATAAAACACATACGCACACATAATCACAGAATTGTTATTTTCATAACATTGCTAATAAGCTGTAACAAAATAAAAATATAATTATTGATTGGCGACTCCATGGAGTGTACTGTGTACCACGACCAGATAATGGATATACTTGGAAGGAGAGACAGCATTGGTCGAATTTTTGTTTTATTAACCGCAAAATCGATTTTCAGTCACTTAGTGCCCATCCTCAGTGCTGTAATATACTATTTAAATTGGTAGGCACTGGTGTCAACAAGCTTAGAGATATCACATAAACTGATGTGATCGCTCTAAGCTTGTTGACACCAGTGCCTACCAATTTAAATAGTATATTACAGCACTGAGGATGGTTACTAAGTGACCGAAAATCGATTTTGTGGTTAATAAAACAAAAAAAAAAATACGACCAATGCTGTCTCTCCTTCCAAAAAGTATAATTACTACAATTTCACCAATCGGTCACCTGTCGAGATGATGTGCGGGAAACAAAAAACAAGTTAGTAAGACAGTATCACCTTCTTGCTTGAAAGTCTTCTCGTGTGAAAAATATGGAGTACGTGTTCTAGTGACTTCTGGCAACAACCAATCCCTACATTTCTTCTTTGTGGACCCATTTCTGAGGAAAGTGAAAACTTTGCCATCGGAAGCTGTTGCCCTCTCAGCACCTGCTGCAGAGGATTTCGAGGAATTAAGTGCTGGGGATGACAAAGAGGATACAAATGTCAGTGATGAAGAAGAAAATGGAGATGATGAACAAGAAGCACAAGCAGAAGATGACTAAGAAGACGTAAAACTTTCAGTTTCTGTTACTATATATATTTTCTGTAATAAAGACAGCAGCATATACTGTTTTGTAATAAAGTTTAGCATTAAAATTATAAGTGTTAATCAAAAACATTTTTTTGTTCATTCCATTAATTTTTTCCAAATTCTTTTTGCCATATTGGATCTACTATTTTGAATTTTTCAATTTTGACACAAAAATTGTTATCAAAAGAGTCAGAAACCCCATTATACGCCTTTTTGGGCTAAATTTTCAGGATTCTGGCCCTCTGTGGACCGGTTACGATATTTAGTATGTTGTTCATGGCGGTTCCTCCTACCGCTGTACAAAAATTTGCTGGCTAAATGAATCTCTTGCCCCTAATTTTCCCCTGTCGCATTAGCACTAAGGGGCTAGTGGCTCGTGATGACACTTATAAGGGTCAGCCACAGTTAATGTATTAAATTGCTTTGTTTAAATCCTATACTTGAAAACAACTGAGATCTAAAGATCAGAGTTATGTGATCGTTGCTGCAAAATTCCAAACAGCATAATGGGTTAACACTAGAGTGGCATGTGTCATTCTGTTTCCTTAAATCATCTGAGTCTTATGTTGAGACAGTTTTTTAAACAAATCCATTGCCGATTACTTTCCACATCCTCCTCCAACTGAGCTGGTAACAAATCTAATGAGGTGGGAGTCAATTCTACTCTCCCCCCTCCCTCCTGGATTTTTTGGTTAAAAATATACTTTTTCACGTAAAAATACACTATATCCCAGATGGAAGTACATTTTTTTCCTTTTTAAGTGACAAAATACTTTCCACCATTGCAGTAAAATTTATCAATCCTTTGAATGGTAAAGGTTCTATACACCAGTGTAGAACTTCTCGGCATTTTAGAAAATTAAACCCAGGAAAGAATAATGTGTTTTGGAAACATTTTTGATGCACGACAACATGTATAGTGCATATTTTCGTATTACAAAAGTATAAATACAAATTCGACCAAATAGAGCAAGGTAGCTTCCGAAACATTGAAATCGAGATTGCAATGCGCATTTGTCAGCCAATCATAGTTCGTGTCACATGTTCTCGCCAGCCAATGGCAGCATACATTCAGAGCATAGGACAAATGATGTTGTCAGCCAATAGCAAAATCACTCTTAAGTAACATGAACACACAAATATGGAAAGTTTATGTTATATCTGTATAACTACAAGAAAAAGCTAAGCTTTCACATACAATATTGGTCGTCAAAGCTTTTTTGCTGTTTTTCTTCCAATGGTGTGGTTACAGCAGATCAATACTTCTGACAAGCACGATATTAAATTCACTGCTGTGCACTGAACATTTCGTGGGTTACCTGGCCGAATACATGTTCTATCAAACACACTTTTTTTTTAAGGATAATTATAATTTTTGATATTGATGCTGTATAGTTTGTAATCCAAGACAGAACTAAAATAAATATGAAAAACTAACCTTGAAGCTTGATCTTGTTTAGTGCATGTTATCCTTCAAGAGGTATCAAATAAAAATGTGCCAGTAAAATTTTAAATAATGGAATAAACAGCTGGTCTTCTGGACTGGAGATTATTCTAAGTGGCTGGACTTTGCAGCATTAAAAGTCAAAACACTCGCTGACTTAAATTCATTGCACATTCTCCCACGTAACATACTTCACTTTTTGTAAAACTAAATTTACTTTGAATGTAAGACTTCTCGGAGCACCATTCCCAATGTCTTTCAGTAACCTGGTATAAATGTAAGCAGTTTGCGCTCATTGAAAGCAGTTTGTTGTTATGAAGTATACATAGTCTTCATCCTAAAGTCTTTGCCACATTTTGCTGCTGGCAGATGCTCGTGTATGCACTGTGTTATTTTCTTGCAAAAGGTACAGTTTCTTTGCGACTAAAGTTTAATTTTGGAGTTATTCTCTTGTTTATGTTTTACTGCTGCAGTATTATTCCACAGTAGTGGGGTAAAGTAACATTCTTTGTTATACACACATCAAAAAAAGTTTTGCATCACCTCGGTTCCCAGAACTCCTGAAGATAGATGCTGACTGTGGATATTGTCTCACAGACACAGTCCCTTTGACTGTTCAGAGATGTCACTAAATCTGCCCAAAGATGTAAACAACCATGCACGAGCAGTACCTATTTGACAGAGGGGGTCCAACAGCTGATCAGTTCCAGTCATTCCACCAAGGAGGTGGTACACAGCTCGTGTTGTCTGTAGTTCAACCATGCCTGTACAGACAATACTGCGGTTTGATTGCATCCACATTGCCTCTCAATGAAGGAAGTGTCCTGCCGTCTCGGAGTGAACCAAAGCGATGTTGTTCGGGCATGGAGGAGATTCAGAGAGACAGGAACTGTCGATGACATGCCTCGCTCAGTCCGCCCTAGGGCTACTACTGCAGTGTACGACCGGTACCTAAGGATTATGGCTTGGAGGAACCCTGACAGCAAATCCACCACGTGCAGCCACAGGACGTCGTGTTACGACTCAAACTGTGCGCAATAGGCTGCGCTATGGGCAACTTGACTCCCAACGTCTATGGCGAGGTCCATCTTTGCAACCACAACACTATGCTGCGTGGTACATATGGGCCCAACAACATGCCAAATGGACTGCTCAGGATTAGCATCACGTTCTCTTCACCGATCAGTGTCGCGTATGCTTTCAACCAAAAATTGTCGCAGACGTGTTGGGAGGCAACCCGGTCAGGCTGAATGCCTCAGACACACTGTCCACTGAGTCCAGCAAGGTGGAGGTTCCCTGCTGTTTTGGGGTGGCATTATGTGGGGCTGAAGTACACCGCTGGTGGTCACGGAAGGCACTGTAACAGCTGTACGATACGTGAATGCCATCCTCCGACCAGTAGTGCAACCCTATTGGTGAGGCATTCGTCCATCGACTAGAGTGGCCAGCACGTTCTCCATACATGAATCCAATCAAACATGTGTGGGATGGAGTGAAAAGGGCTGTTTATGGACGATGTGACCCACCAACCACTCTGAGGGATCTATGCCGAATCGCAGTTGAGGAATGGGACAATCTGGACCAACAGTGCCTCAATGAACTTGTGGATAGTATGCCACGATGAATACAGGCATGCATCAATGCAAGAGGACGTGCTACTGGGTATTAGAGATACTGGTGTGTACAGCAATCTGGACCACCAACTCTGAAGGTCTCACTGTAGGGTGGTACAACGTACAAAGTGTGGTTTTCATGAGCAATAAAAACAGCAGAAATGATGTTTATGTTGATCTCTGTTCCAATTTTCCGTACAGGTTCCAGAACTCTCGGAACTGAGGTAATGCAAAACTTTTTTTTATGTGTGTAGTATCAGTTCTTACCACTCAAAATTACAAAAAAATTACTGAAAACTATAACAATAAAAATTCATGGAATTGTAAAAAAACTCCCGGGTTTTTCACAGATGAAGAAATTCCCAGGTT
Organism: Schistocerca nitens; assembly: GCF_023898315.1. Lineage (NCBI taxonomy): Eukaryota > Metazoa > Arthropoda > Insecta > Orthoptera > Acrididae > Schistocerca > Schistocerca nitens. The sequence goes on from NC_064625.1 coordinate 193,028,294, forward strand.
TTTCCCGGATTTCCGAGTCAGGCCGGAGTGTGTATGCCCAGCAGTCACAGAATAGTCAGCAGCAGTTTCTTGTGACGAGCAGCCTCGTTCCAATTACTCTTCTCCCTCCATTACTTGCCAAGAGCCAGGTGGTTGCTCACTGCCGAGGTTTGAGCGTGAGCCAGCTCGCACGAGCAAATTGGTGAGCAGGCCACACCTAAATTATTCTCAACAGCCAAAGAGAAAGTTCCCACATTCCTAAACACGAAGTCAATAGCAAATGGAAGCACTCGATAGAATACGTACAGAAATATCCCTGAAAAGCAGTTAAATAAGACCGAAATAATGTTAATCGAACAGACAAAATACGAGGAAGGATCTGAAACCAATGCACTGAAGTTTTTTTCCTCCATTAATATTACAGCTGGAAAGTTTAAATTTCACAATATAATTTTAAGTTTGTGTCACAGAGGGTATTCTGTTTTCGTGTGCAGCTCTGGTGAGGGAGGCCCGATCTACAAAACAAACACGGCACACACATTACTGTCGTCAACCTGTGAAGGGCAGTGAAGCGTAGTTTGATGTTTGTGGGCCAAAGGGCGTAAACCCCACTCACGGGGACACACGTGCCGTATATGAGACGACTGTACGGGCCGTAGCAATGTCTCGAGGTGGTGTGCATTCTTCCGAGAGGGCCGTGAGAACCACAGTGATTTGCCACACTCCTGGTGGCCGGTAACAACTGCAACCTACAGAAAGTCTAAGCCATCGAGGGAGCAATTTTGAACGACCAGCATGTGCAACTGCAAACTGTATCACAGCAGTTCAACATTTCCTAGGCTGCGGTGTACGATGTTGTTCGTGATACATCAAAATTTCATAAAGTTAGTACCCGCCGGGGAGCTTAAGAACCTAACAGACAACCACAAGGCCTGAAAAAATTATGAAAAGTTCAGATCACTTAACATGTTATGCCACAGAAGGGCATGACTTTCTGAAAGAAATTAACACTGGTGTTGACTCACGGACATACCACTACGTGCCCAAATCCAACCTGGCCTCTAAGGAATGGGCTGGGATATACATGGTGTGTTACTGTGGACTTTGCTGTGAATGCTGCAGCCTGCATTAAAACTTCGGTCAAGTCGCATCGTGCCCTTCGTGACAAACACCACAACATTAATGCTGACAGTGTCAAACTTCTTCGTGCCAATGCTCACCTCACATTCGTGGGAAAATTGCCAAATTTGGGTGGGACGTGCTATGGCATCCACCGTACAGTCCGAAATCTGCACAGTCAAACTTTCATCTGTTTGGTCCCACGAACAAATTCCCGACCGGCCAATGCCTTGCGACAGATGCGGAAAAGAAATCGGCAGTCTACAGATGGCTATACTTAACCAAATTGACTTCTACAAACAGGGCACATGAAAACTGGTATCATGATGGTAGAAATGGGTTGAGAATGTTGGAGACTATGTAGAAAAGTAGATAGAAGAAATAAGTTCATTTGTGAATTTTTGTTTTGTTACCTATTAAAGTTTTTACTAGAAAAATTACTATCTGTTACTTTCTGATCTTCCCTCATACTAGTTACACATGAACTGAGCACACTGGTCACTTTAGACAATTAAAGGTGATGTGGAACTGATACCAAGCAGCTGCTGCTGACATAAGTTGTGACAATGAAGTGGTGTGGTGTGTACATGGCAGTGACAGAATGGCAGAAACATGTTTGGGTGAGCCCGTGACCACACCATAAATACAGTTGCCCGAATGTTCTTTTACAAACACGGACTGTCCAACACATCTACAAGAAACAGTGTACCCCTCTGTATAAGAACAGTGGTAAAAAGATCCTACCTGACAGGGACAAGAGATGAGGTTTTTGCCTTGTCGATGACAATCAGTTTCAAATCTGGGATGGGTTGAATCTAAACATATCTGAGACTCATGTGATGCAGTTCAGAACCAAACAGTCAAAATGTGAGCAGATTAAGATTGTACACAACAACCGAGGTATAGAAGAAGTTGACTCAGTCAAATTCTTAGGTTTAAATGTAAATAAAAATTTGAGCTGGCAGGCACACACTGAATACCTGGCAAACAAACTGAGCAGCTTTGCATTTGCAATGCAAATATTGTCAACTGCAACTGACACGGACACATGAAAAGTAGCATATACAAGTTACTTTGAATCCATTATTAGGTACGGTATCGTTTTTTTGGGGTAACTCGACAAACGTAGTGTGGGTACTAAAAATACAGAAAAAAATCATACGAAATATGTGCACTGCAAATCACAAAGAACCATGACGACCATTATTTAGAAAACTTAAAATATTAACTCTGCCATCCTTAAACATATATGAGATTATTATATTTTTCTACACCAGACATGAATTATTTGGGGGAAACCATTTTGTCCATTCACATGATACCCAGAAACAAAGAAAATTTTATGCTCCTCACCCACTGTCTCAGACTGTATGACCAGGGACCTCAATACAAGGGAATGAAAATTTGTAATAAATTAAAAGGGAACAAGTTGATGCAGATGAATTTAGGTTCACTTAAAAGAAAGCTATATGAGGTACTGACACTGAAGTGTTATTACTCAGTGGATGAATTCATGCGGGATAAACTGGAAATTTGAGCTGGGGACAATGTGTTATCCTTATAGTGTCGTTATTTATTATAGTGCTAGAAATTTATTAATGTAAAAATCATTGTAATTGTTTTATAAATTTTTGACATATCTCCTGTACGCAAACCAAACGGATTGCAAATGTACGTCACGAGATGAATAAAACACAATTCACGAAATACTGTGAAGGAAACTGTACGTGACAGATGGAATTTTAGAGCTGGATGCATTGCAAAAGGGCAAACAGAACTCCACTACCTCGGGGTGCCAATCGTTAAAGAGACCAGACACTAGCTGACTGAGTTGGGATGGGAAAAACCGGCAGTTAAAACCGATACTGGTATTTTTCTTCTGAAAATCAGTATTTTTCAGTATCTGTTTGGTCTCAGTTATAACAGTTTCTTGTAAGTAATGACCAGGGCCTCCCACAAACCGTGGACATTGTTATTGTTGTTGGAGGTGTAGTTTGCACGTCTCAGCAGTACAGATAGCCATACCGAAGGGATATCTGATGAGGGGCCAGACAAACACGTGGTTTCTGAAGAGGGGCAGCAGTGTTCTCAGTAGTTGCAGGGGAACAATCTGGACAATTGGCCGATCTGGCGTTGTAACACCAACCAAACTGGCATTGCTGTGCCGGTAGTGTGAACAGCTGAAAGCGAGGGAAACAGAGGGCGTGCAGCTCTACTGTACAGTTAAATGATGACGGCATCCTCTCGAGTAAAATATTCCGGAGGTACAATAATCACCCATTCTGATCAGGTGGGGGCTACTCGTGAGGATGTCATCGACAGCAGAGAAAAAAACTGGCACTCTGTGGGTCAGAGCATGGAATGTTAGTATAGAAAATTTAAAAAGAGAAATGGATCGGGTGAAGTTACCTGTAGTGGGGATTAGCGAAGTTCGGTGGCAGGAGGAACTGGACTTTTAGTCAGGTGAATACGAGGTTACAGATACAAAATCAAATAGGGGTAATGCTGGAGTAGGTCTAAAATTGAATAAGAAAATAGGAATGCAGGTAAGCTTGTACAAACAGCACAGTGAACACATTATTGTAGCCAATACGGACACAAAGCCCACACCCACCACAGTTGTACAAGTTTCTTTCAACTAGCTCCATAGACGATGAAGAGACTGAAAAAATGTATAACGAGATAAAAGAAATTATTCAGTTAGTTAAGGAAGATGAAAATTTAATAGTGATGGGGGACTGGAATTCGATAGTAGGAAAAGGAAGGGAAGGAAAAATAGTAGGTGAATATGAAACGAAAGAGGAAGCCGCCTGGTAGTGGCAGAGTATACTTTAATCATAGCTAACACTTGTTTTAAGAATCGTAAAAGAAGGTTGTATACAGGGAAGAGACCTGCAGATGCCAAAAGGTTTCAGATTGATTATATAATGGTAAACAAAGATTTAGGAACCAGGTATTAAATTGTAAAACATTACCAGGGGCAGATGTAGACTCTGACTACAAACTGAAGAAATTGGAAAAAGGTAGGAAATTGAGGAGACAGGACCTGAATCTGCTGAAAGAAACAGAGATTGCTGGGAGTTTCAGAGGGAGCATTAGGCAGTTCTTGGCTAGAACAGAGGAAAGGAATACAGTAGAAGACAAATGGGTACCTCTAAGAGACAAAATGGTGAAGGAGTAGCAAATCACATACACCAAAAGACAAGCTCTAGTAGAAATCCTTAGATAACGTGAGAGATACTGAATTTAACTGATGAAAGGAGGAAATTAAAAAATGAAGCAGGTGAAAGAGAATACAAGTGTTTAAAAAATCAGATTGACAGGAAGTGCAAAATGGCTAGGCAGAAACGACTAAAGGACAAATGTAAAGATTTAGAAGCATATTTCGTTAGGGGAAAGACAGATACCACAAACAGGAAAAAGAGAAGCAACAGCACGAATTTCAAGAGCTCAGATGGGAAACCAGTTCTGAGCAAAGAAGGGAAAGCAGAAATGTGGAAGGAGTGTATAGAGGGTCTGTACAAGGAGATAAACTTGAAGGCAATATTATAGGAAGGGTGGTAGACATAGATGATGTTATGGGAGATATGATAATGTGACAAGAATTTGACAGAGCTCTGAAAGATCTAAGTCGAAATAGGGGCCTGGGGCTAGACAATGTTCTGTCAGGACTACTGATGGCCTCAGGAGTGCCAGCTGTGACAAAACTCTTCCATTTGGTGCACAACATGTGTGAGATGGGTGAAATTTCCTCAGTCTTCAAGAAAAATGTAATAGTTCCAATTGCAAAGAAAGCAGCTGCCAACAGGTGTGGAAATTACCGAACTATCAGTTTAATAAGTCTGCAAAATACCAATACAAATTCTTTACAGAAGAATGGAAAAACCAGTAGATGACAATCTCGGGGAAGATCGGTCTGGATTCCGGACAAATGCCGGAGTGTGTGAGGCAATAGTGACCCTATGACTTATCTTGGAAGATAGATTGAGGAAAGGAAAACCTGTGTTTACAGCATTTGTAGACTTTGAGAAATCTTTTGACAATGTTGACTGGAATGCTCTGAAATACTGAAGTTAGCAGCTGTAAAACACAGGAGCAAAAGGCTATTTACAACCTGTACAGAAACCAAATGACAGTTCTAAAAGTATGATGAATACAGTAAGCAGATTCAGAAAGAAGTAGGTTGCAGTATTTATTCAGTGATGAAGAGGCTCACACAGAATAGAGTAGCACAGAGAGCTGCACCAAACCAGTCTGGAACGAAGACCACAACAACAACGACAACAATAACCAACTAAAAAGAACTATATATCAATTTACCATAGCAGTGGTGCTAATTCTTTTTAAATGACTAATATCTATTCGTATAATCTCCACTGCTTTGAAATATTGAGTTATTATAGAAAATGGGAAAAGTGATCAATGCCATTTTAATAACAATGCCGACAGAAATGAGCAACAAACACACAACACAAAAATCTGTACAGCATTGCTGAGACAATAACGTATCTGTTGGCGTGTAGCGTGGCCTATTAGCTGACGAACCTGCACACGCAGAATGCAAGACCGGCCCCCACATGGTCTATACGGTGTTTTTTCTGTCATCGCCAGACATCCATTGTATTGCAAAATGGTAACAAACCTAGTCTCGAAATTTTTACGAAATACAGTGGCAATGAGGTATAATGCTTCATTTGCAAATTATGGTAACAGTAATAAATTAAAAACTTAACAATTAATTGACAGTTTATAATAAAAACAGAATGTAGCTGGTCTGCTGCCTGTGCCTTTATCTGTTTTCAGTTCTTGGAAGTGGGTACATTAACGCGAAAAATAAGAGTTCTCCAACCTCAGTTTTCACCCTTTAACACTTGACTACTCATAATGAGCACATGGTGATATGACCCTCAATTACAACACAATTTTTGAACAGTTTCTAAACATCAGAATCAATAGGAGAATACAGGCAATTTTTGTAATATTCGAACCATGATTTCTTTTAGAGGAAAGCAGTGAACTGTGGACAGACTAAGTTTTCTTTTATTTACCTGCTTTGTTTTATATTTTTATTCTAAGTATCTTGAAATGTGTGATGCAAAACTCCGAGGGAGTCTTGGAATTTTCTAGTCCTTGTTCAATGTCTATGTTTATTACTGGAAATAGTAGCAAAATCAGTTGTTTCAGAAATTGGTTATTTTGCAGAGTTTTAAGAGGCTGTTTAAACTGAAGAGGAAAAAAAATGGTACAACTGAAAATCAGTTTTTTCATCCATAACTGCCATCCCTAGACTGGAGGCACGTAGTGCAGTTTGACGAGACACGATTCTGCACTGTTGAGATGGTCTAAGGTGTGTAGTGTAGTGACTGCCCAATAAGACATTTAGACAGGAAGTGCTTCTGTGATGTTTTGATGGCATTTTTTTGTATCACAACTTGAATCTACACACTTAGGTTAATGGGAACTCTTAACAGGATATTTATTTCGACATTCTCCGTGATCGAGTGTTGCCCTTTACATTTTCAGGAAGAATATACTCCTATCATCTGATACGACAAGGCCCGTAGTCAAACAGCTGTGTGTGAACGTTCGCAGTCTGACGAACACTTGGGCACCCTTTCGAATCTCCAGTGGTACTCTAAATCACCAGATCTTAACACTGCAGAATATGTCTGGGCCAATTTGGAATAGCAGGTGAAATGCAACATTCGACATCCCTGCAGTTTGACGGCTCTATAGGATCTAATTGTCAACAAGTGGCTTCTGATGGATACGAATAGCATCCTCGTCGAATTGTGTCCCACTATAATTGACACTGGAGGCAGTGTTATGTGGTATTAGTGTGATGTCTCCTGCGACAAATCCTCATCCAGTGTGCTTATAATTGGCCCACTGAAAAGAAATTTGTGTGAATGAACTTTAAAATCCTAGAAGCATGTAACAAGTGACTGTATTTAAGTGGTAAATGGGAGTGACCTGATGGGCTCCAAAGATATGAATGAAGGAGTAAAACCAGCCTGGAGTGCTTTTAGTACACTAAAAAGGGTTTTCAAAACTTGAGCTTCCAAGGAGACTGTGTAATCAGTGTACAGCCAATTATCAATTTTAACTAATGGCAATAGACATGAGCTCTCAATGACAGCCATTTAAAAATTCACTGTTGTTCTGTGAACAACAGGGAGGTGCAGTTGAGGCGTAACATGTCATTTATAGAATAACATTTTCCGCATCCTGGATACCAACTGGGCAAAGAAAGACATTTGTGGATTAAGGTAGTTAATAAGTAGGAAGCACCGCACTTTTGAGAGGTTTTTTGGCGATTTGTGCAGATCAGAATTGCACCAATCCTGTGCTATTGCCGATGCAGGGCTCGAACTGGCTCTTCTGCCTGCTGGGTGGAATCGTTTGCTCCACCGGGACAGAAGGGAACTGCACGGAGTGCAAGTGATCTCCAAGACACCAAAGAAATTGTCACAGCATCGATGTTAATATTTTATTGTACTACTGTTCTGAATCTCGTAAGAGATCGACACGTGACGACACCTAGCTGGAATGTTTCGCACGTGTAGTTGATTCATTAAGAGAAATTAGAGTTGTACATTATAGGAAATACATTGAGTTTGTCTTCTCTGAGTGTGTTATTCCACTGGAACAGGAAAAAGGAAAGTCTTTTTGAGCACCTTCGACACAATGGAGCAAAGTCCACAGGGCAGAAGCTGTGTCACTGAGCAAGGGTACCGAATAGCAGGACCCTCGCAGCATTGGTGTCGTACGGTGACTGCGAGACAAAAGTAAGAGAAGCACAAAACGTAGCAAGATACGGAAGTTACGGATCGACTATTGGACTGTTCCGGCAGCCTATTCTTAACACCCCTATTCGGGACATAAAGACCGAGATAATTTCCACAATTTGGGAATTACCAGGAAGACAAGAAAACAGACAAATGGATCACAATACAAACTTGATGGAACACAAACGTAATTACTATGAAAATGAAATGGCTGTGGACGAGATGTACAGAAAGGGCAACAGACGGCAGGTGAGCCGAAGGAGTTCTCAGCTGCATTTGGCAAAGTACGAGGTGTGTCCGGAAAGTAAGTAACATTTCATTCTACTGCCACCGTAGCACTAGTGTTGCAGTTCCGCACATTTGTATTCGTCTCTCTAGTTCACTGTCTTTACACTGACGCAATTACAGCTGGATTGTGTCATGTTTACATTTGTTACTGACAGTTCAAAATGTTTAAGACAATCTCTGAGTCCACCAGCTGTGAAGTGCATTCAGTAATAAGATTTCCAAACACAAAGAACATTAAGCCAGCTGAAATTCATCAACTTTTAGAGATTCACAGTGAAAATTTAATGACTTACAGAATGGTGAGAAAGGGGAGGAGACAATTCAATGACGCGCAAAACAATGTTCGTGGCGAAACACAAAGCGGACGGCCTTCTGTTGTCTGTAACGATTTGTTTGAGAAAGTGAATGAGAAAATTCGTGACAACTGATGGTTCACAATAAGAATGCTTTGTGACAAGTTTTCACAAATTGTGTTTTCCGAGTTTGGTTCCAAAAATGTTCACAGGTGGCCACAAATGAAGTGTGGCAGTGCTTTGACATTTACTACCTAATACGGTGATGAGGGAGATGAATTCTCGAACAGAATTACTACCAGTGATGAAAATTGTGTTTGTCACATCACTCCAGAAGCAAAACAATAGTCGACGGAGTGGAGAGATTCACGATCCCCTGAAAAACAGAAGTTTAAAACAACACTGTCAGCCCAAAAAATCATTTGCACTGTGTTCTGAGACAGGCAGGGCATTCTGTTTGTCAAGTTCCTTCCCACAGGTGAAACTGTCAATATGGTACAATACTGTGAAACACTAAGAAAATTTCAGCACACAATTCAAAACAAAAGGCACGGAATGCTCAGTCGAAGCACTGTGTTGTTCCACGACAACGCCGGTCTCCATTCTGCTCGTGTCGCACAATCTCTTATTCAGCAATTCAGGTGGGAGCATTTTCGATCGCCCACTGTACAGCCCCGAACTTAAAAGTGTAATTTTGGAGGAAGGAGCTCCGATAGCGACGACAACGCAAAAACAATGTTCGGCAGTGGCCGACTTCTCTGACTTTCGCCTTTCTATCGAGAGGGCGAAGGAAAGGTGATTTCTCGGTGTGATAAATGTTTGAACACTGGTGGCATCTATGTACAAAAATACCTTAAGAAATGCGTTTTCTTGTAAAAATTTATTTTGGTTCCAAAATAGACTTTTTCCAAAATAGACTTTCTTTCTGGATGCACCTCATAATAAAAGACAAAGGCAATGACCCACTGTGAGATGAGTAGGGGAAGCAACACGGATGCATTTAAGTGAAGGCTTTAATGGCTACAGGAGGCCTTTATCTGGCAGTGGCTGGTGATGGCGACAGCTTGTGATGCTCTCTTAAGCCTATTTTAAACACACACAATTTTCTGGTCAAAATCAACTGTTTCTCGTGCCGACATGTATACCGGCCACCGAGCACGTCGCGAGTCGGTCAGTGACATCGTCTGTCGACTGCCTGTGCCGAGCGTGGCGTTATAAAATCCTCGGCGTGCTGCAGATGACAGATGCGTAGGAACGGAGGACTGTGGTGTCATCTGTTGACACGGGAAGTAACCTGCTAACACTGAAGTCATTCTTGTCATAGTAGTGGGTTTTGTGTCTTCTTAATCTTTACTTTGCTGTTTGCTTCATTTTTGTGACACACTGCAATGGTTGCACAAGGGCCCGATACTTTTCCTACTTATGTGCTCCCACAAGAAAGACAAAATATCTCAAAACATAGAGACATTTATCTGAAAATTAATGCTTCTGAATTTTTTATTCTGCTATGAATATCAGTCGAGGTATTAAATGTCAGGCATATTACTCGGTCGACTTTCTATTTCGCCGACACAAGTGTCGACCCTCTACTGCTAAAGGACTCCAAATTTTAGCACGGTACCACGGTGATGTGTAAATTACTATCTTGGTGCACGAGAAAGGGCCTCAAATGCTCACTTTGGGCACAAAACAGCAGAGATTGGACATCTGTCAACATTTTCTTTTGCGTTTTGAGCGTGAGGGTGACGGGTTCCTTATCACTATTGTGACAGGTGGTGAAAGTCGCGTTCACCATTTTGACCCCAAAAACGAGAGCACTGATGGACTACAAAGGATCACAGACGCCAAAAAAGTTCAAGACTGCGCCATCGAAAGGCAAAGTCGTGTTCGCAGAGTTGTAGCACGTTTAAGGTGTGGTGCATTAGGCCTCGGTCCAGAGGCTCAGTGCAGAGCTCGTTCTAAAGGTCCCGGTCATCAGCCTAATTCCTTCAGAGTGTGCAACGTTCAACTTTTAATAAAACGAAGGTCTCGCAGACCCGTACACTGGGCACCCACAACAGAGTAGAGAGCACACGAAGGTTCTGTAAAACTGAAGCGTGTCGAGTTTGCTCCCCACGAAGTATGTCTAAAACGTCAACAACTGTGATGGTACCTATCACTGTATTTGATACAAAGTAGTAGTTATGAATGTAATTCTAAATATTATGAAATAAAATTTGAATTATTAAAACCATTTTTTCGGAACATTCCAAAACTACTTTTATTAATATTAGAAGGATTGGAAAACCTGTTTTCTGAATTTTATAAAGATTTTAAAGATTCTAAAGTACTTCATGGATACTGTCACACACTTGTATCTTGTGTCACTGTTTGAAACTGGTGCAGAGCTGCATAAATTATATACACGAATGTGTCGAAGCAAGTCACGTTTGTTGTAGTGAATTTTTGTGATCTCAACATACGTAATGCCAGAAAACAGTTTAACTAGTTTAATATTTATATTTTACATTTTGATCAGTGATTTGCTTTTAAAATTGCTAGCAAATTGTTTACCCGGATCTTACATTTTGAATAATGATGTACTTATAACGTGAGTACGGTTCGATAATGAATCGACATTTCCAAAATTAGTCACCGATAACTCAAATTGTTTGTGCAATAGACACAGAAAAATAAATAAATAATAGATTTCACGGAATGTCTGTAATCTGTTCCTGTCCTACACCTAGCACAAATATGTCTAAAGCTACACCTGGACCTTTACCTTTTAAAGGCAATACTCTACCCAGTGACCCACCATACACTACTTACAGTTTTATTCAATACTTGAATTTTCCAGCAACTCCTCCTTACTTTACCTCACTCGACGGATCCTCTCGTATCCTTAATTTCCAAGCTAATACCCCCAGTAGTAAAGTACGACAGAAGGTCGCTGTGGAATTTATATTTAGTTCATTCGTTGCCGATCGGTGCTACCACTATAACTCCTCGAAAGTGGCAGTTTGAAATGTTTGTCTACGTGTGCAAAAAGATAGACTATAGTTCTGTGTGCCACCAGCAGACGGTGTTACTGCTTCCCATAAACAGTGCACTGCGCCGACACTCATTCCGGCTCGCGGGTACACTGGCGGACGAGAGTGGGCAGAGGTGAACAGTGTGATCTCTCTGGAGGGAAGAAGTGACTGCTTCACACATCCACAAGAGGTTACAAGCCATACGTGGAGAAACAGCACCGAGTCACAGATTCGCGTTTCGTCGCGTATCGGAGTTCGGAGACGGCAGGGACGTGCCGGAACACGCAAATATACTGGACGTCCGCAAGACAGTGCCCGGCACGTTAATGACCTGATAATGGGGCAGAGGTGAATCATATTTGACATACTAAAGGAGGCGACAGGTTTACCGTCGGGAACCATCCGTACCGTTGCCCGTGAAGATCTGCAGGTGAAGGTTTGTGTACAATGGGTGCCCCATTCCCTCACCGATGTAAGAAACAGAAGTGTGCGGAAATATGCCAACAGTTAGTGCCCAGTACAATGCAGTTCCAGTGGGTTTCTCCGAGTGTCAGGTCACCGTCGACGAGTCACGGTTCCTCCACGAGACTGTAGAAAAAAATTGTCAATTTACACAGCGGAAGCACACTGGCAGCCCTCGTCCCGAGAAGTCACGGCCGGGACTATTCGTGCACGATCGAGCGGTGACCGTGTTCAGGAATCTGCCGGCGGATCGGCTCCCTCCCAGTACGACCCTCGACAGTGATCGGTACTGCAGATTACTGCACCGCCTCCGCCGTCGTAATCGGTGACACTGCCACGGAAAATGGAGTCGTGGCATTCTCCTCCGGCACGACGGTGTACGGTCACGTGCCAGTCACCGGAACATTACAATAGTGCTCGGACCCGGGTTTCCCGTGCTGCCACATCCTCCACATTCGCCAGATCTGGCTCCTAGTGACTGTGCCACATTCGACGTGGCAAAAGATGTCACGCGGGGTAAGAAGTTCGCCACCGATTACCGACTTCGTGCAGTCGTCCACCGATGGTACTCGGCTACCCCGAAAGCACGACACACTGTGCGAGTGTAGAAGCTGCCGAAATGGTGGCGACAGTGCACAGTCGGTGCCAGATCGAACTCGGACCAAATGACGTGGTGTAGCCAGGTAGTTCGGTAGGCGAGACCGCTGCCGGTGAAAGGCACATTTCTACTGTGGCACATTTTCTTCCTGACGATGATATTTTTTGGTACGTCAGTCCGAGTATTATCAACTCAGTTTCATCACTCCTGAAAAGCTCCGAGACTAATTACAAAAATTTTGAATTATCCGAGCAAAAGACTAGCATTACTTACCCCGTACTGCTACGGCTACGGCGCAGAGTTCTCCAGCCTGGAGTACTCGACGCAGCGGGACGGGTCGGTGGGGAAATACTGCTGGCACTTGGTCATCAGCCTCTTCAGCCCCTGCAGGTACTTCCGCTGGGTCTCGTCGTTCATCACGTGCGCCACATTCTTCGAGAAGATCTTCTCTCGCCCGGTACGTGCGTGGATACCGACCTACAATTGGATGCCCGAGCTAAACAATTCTGACAGTGTGCAAAGCTCTACACACGTAATATATCTCACGTATACTCCTCTACCGGACTTCCGAGTGGACCACTCTCTATCCCTTCGCTCTCCCCTCTTTCCTCTCCTCGAGGGGAAACCTGTGCCGAGAGTACTGCTTCTTATTTATTTATACGTGTTCCTATTACTGTCCAGACACATTAATACGGCGGACGTTTCGAACGACGGTCACATAAAATATTGCCAGAGGTCGGGCCCGAACTACCGCATTTACGACACTGCCAGCCACACGAGTGAGCTACCGAGCGGAAACAGTTACCGAATGCACTGTGAGATCCCGCTTTGCTTCGGGTTGTGTGTTGCTCGTTCTTTTCTTATTTTGAAATGAGTGAAGAGAGTAATGCCGGTCCAATGAGTCGAGAGAGTAATGCCGGTCCATCACAGGATTTCAGCTCGACTCCTGTGATGCTGGAAAGTATGAGTGATCCCTATTATAATATGTCAGTCCTGCTTTCACAGAAGCACAAGAAAAAGAAAATGTTTCCACAATTTGTACATTTTTCAACAGATCTATGTGTGCCATACAGCCCGAGGCATTAAGCACAACAATGTACTACACGTCGTAAGGGATGTCTCATTTAATCGGCTGAAAATGAATGTTCTGCTACTCCGTGGCAATTGGACGGATAATAATGTCATACTCTCTCGTTGCCCTCCCTTTGGAATGATGGGATGTTCTTAAAGCGAATCTCGACAATACTAAAAACTTAAGTCAAAGTGTGATAATAGAAGATTTTAAAAAATTATCGAGCATTTAGCACATAATATTCACTATGCGTTCTGATCTTAAATATACAGTACTGTGTAACTCACACTTAAATATGAAATGCGTATTCCTCTGCCGTCTGTTAACAAATTTGTGTTGTTCTAAGAAGTGTGATCCCTCTGTTCCAGCTTACTATACCCTGTGTTCGTCAATGTCTCGAATGTGGCAGCTGGTAACTGGAAGTATCAGATTCACGGCAGATGATAAAAGCGAGTAAAAACACAATAATGCCTTACATATTTGTACAATTTAAGTTCACGTTACATGTAGAGGGATATGACATGTGACATATGACATATGAGTGTATCGCACTTACAAAAATGATCTGTATTTAGGATGTTTGGTGCTAAAGGAAATAAAAACTGTGTATAAGACATTCTCGGTTTACTTGTTACTTCAAATCTGGATAAAATCTTTGAGCTTTCAGCAAAATAATCCATTGTTTTTGGGAGGAACAAATGACCGATGTGGCAGATGTAGTGAATTTATAGCCCAGAGACAGTTCGTGATCGGTCGGCATCGGTCATCGTTATGTCGTGCTGCCAGAGATTGCGTCCACGTCTGTACTGGTAGTCTCAGCATTCTCATACGAATGTAAACATTTCATTGCATTTCTCTGCGTCATCTGTGTCGAGCACTCTTTCGTGCACACCTAAGATTACGGCTGCTGTTCTATTTAAAGTTGTTGTCACACATTTTAATTTTTACTACTCCTTTGATAGCAGAAACCTAGTTTGTAGAAATATGGGCAAAATTTTAGTTTCATCGAACATTAGCCTGCATTTATTTGTGTGACTGCGTCTGGCACTATTGCTTCCTCAAGCTCTCTGTTTTTAACGTGCCTCTAGTGTTCTGCACAGCAGTCAGTAGTGGTGCGGGTAATCTGACTGACGTAACTGCTTCCGTACACATGAGGAAACTTATAAACTCCAGGCAGCCTGTGGCCAAGATTGTCCTTAACTGGGCATAGCATCCGCTTCATCTCTTCACGTGGTCAGAAAATAGATGTTAACAACGCCTCATCTTCCCAGGACTGTACGTATTTTTCTAGATGTAGCACTGCGGAAAGGAAGAAGTACAATGGGTAGCTTATCACGTAATTGTTCAACATTTTAGCGGTTTGAGAAACCAGCAGTTGCTGAACGTAATATCACAACAAACAAACACACAGAAAATGTTTGATGAAACTAAAATCTTGTCCCGGGAGTGTCCATCTCCTCCCACGTTGCCCCCCCCCCCCCATGCATGCGCGCGCGCGCACACACACACACACACACACACACACACACACACACACACACACACACACATACACACTGGAAAATTTAAAAAAAAATTAGAAACTCGATTTCGGCCTTTACACACTATATTGCAGATAATTTCTGACCCTAAATAAAGAAGTTGTTCTTAATGGCTAATACATTTATTTTCATTTTCACATTAAAACTGTCAACTTCAACAAAGAAAGCTACTTCAGCCTCAATGACACACTTCCTATGAATGTGACAGGGGGTGTGTGCAGCTGATCCCCCTGCCACATCCATGTTTCCTTATGACTGCTGCTTGCTACATTCATTCATTTCTGCCTCACAGAAAGTGTTGTAATTTCCCCAATCACCCTTTCATACACCAGCAGTCACGTAACTCCCTGACGACAAATTTTTCCATAATCATTGTTGTAGATGCTGTGGTGTTGGGAAATGAGACACTCAATTATTTTTATCCACACCCCTGCTGCTGGTGCGAAGCAATGCAGCATTTTTTTTCTAGGAAGTCATGCTTCTGTTTAATATTTTGTTAACTGTGACTTCAAACATTCCAGAAGCCTCCTCTGCCTCACAGAGAGTGAGAAATTCATAAATTTTGCTTCTCATCCACTCCACTTCACTTCATAAAGGAACTCACATAAAGACAATATGCAATGCTACAGACAGAGCAATAACAAACACTTGTGCTGCATAGTGCCATTTTGTGGTAGCAGCCCAGGAGCAGTATACTTCAGACCCGTACAGACACAGCCGTGGAACACTGGTTTCGTGTTACCGAGATACTGACAATATGTCGTGAACACCAGTACTCCCATACTGGCTGTGAAACAATGTTGCAGAATAGGTTTTGAGAGTAAACGCCTCTTTGGTGAGTCGTGGTGACAAAATCATTCGTAGTAGCATATAATTTGCAACATGTTAACTCTACCTTTTTACACTTCTTTTAATAATCAAATTGTACAACATCCATGTCTGTAATTTTTTACACAGGAATGAGCTAATACATTTACGTTCCTATGACAGCACTGACACCACCAGTAAAAACATGGACATGTAATGGTGATCAATCAGGAGCTATCTATGTGCTGTAAATAGTCACTGTGACAACAGCAACAACAACAGTCACTTGCTCTCGAGAAAGATAATGGAGGATTTTGTTGAAAACACGATATTTTATCCTTATTTAACACAGCAATGAAACTGAGAATGTTTTGTATCGGGATGTTGTCAAAATAGGTAACCAGATTACAAGTGAAGGCTGAAGGAAACACTGAAAAAAGCTTATGAACTGCACACGTGAAAGGCAGAGGAAACAACAGAGACCCTCAGTAAAGCCAAATAATCCCAAGGAACTTGTTCCTCACACGGTTCCTACGGGCCACGCATACTGCCTGAATCCGACATCAGAGAATGGAGTTAACGGGATAAGAATTGCAATTCTGAATACGAAGGTGAATAAACCAGAAGCTCTCAAGTTGGCAGTGATGGAAATGCTGTGGTTTTGTAAACATTCGGGTGCACTGTCCATATAAGCTACTCGCTTCAAACATTCTCACAATGATGATGTACAGCATTTGGACATGACGTAGTTTTCTCAAAATACCAGCTTCTCTTTTTACCTACCAAAGCAGCCAATGGAAAGGAAATTTCCTCTTTACTGTAATTTTTCTAATGTTAATGACATCCAAACAAAATACTAAAATGACGATTTGCGTAACCTATTTGTATTATTTGCAATACACACAGAAAAGTACACACCGTAAGAACATTTCTCTCAAAAGTATGAAAACGGACATGGCCTCTCCCGTCCCCTTCCACTTTACACATTAAATGTCCATAAATGTGAATTTGAGAACTACGAGGGTCCTTCCGTAAATATTGCCATTAATATATAATGGGGAAGTCGTTTTAGGTAGTTCAAATTTGATGTTTCTTCTGCACACGTGCAATGTTTTGAACAATTCCAACAGACGGCACACCTGCAGTAAAACATCAAAATTGCACGAGTACATTACACTATTTACAAGCGACGCCCCATCAGTCGGTCGGTCGATTTAGGGGAGGGGACCAAAGAGCGTGGTCACCAGTCCCGTACGATTAGGGAAGTACAAAGAAGGAAGTCGGCACGCCCTTTCACAAGAACCGTCCCGACATTTGCCTAAAGTGATTTACGGAAATCGCAGAAAACCTAAATCGGGATGGCCGGATGTGGGTTGAACCGCAGTCCTCTCAGATACGAGTCCAGTGTGCTAACCACTGTGCCACCCCACTCGGTCAATGTCCCGTAACGGAATTCTCGGCCGTGCAGAAAGAAACCGTTGTGAACATCGGTAAATGTTTACGTGCAGTGTACAGTAATGACGCAGCCGACAGGAGTACCGCTCGCTGGTGGGCATCTAGAATCACGAGAACTGAGCTCCACTATCGGCCACGTTCGGTGTGTCCTGCCACAGCCACTGCTCCCAATACAGTGAATCACACAGATGCAATCATTCGTACAGATTGTCGCATCACAACTCGACAATTTGCTACAGAGCTCTCGGTGACCTCCGGAAGTGCAGGTGCGGTGACTGAGACTTTTGGATGCCCAGAGATGTGCTCGAGATCAGTTCCGTAAACACTCACAGTGGGCCACAATATTCAAAGAAAATCCATTTCGTCTTAAGTGCCGGACTAGTTTGAGAACAGTGGAGAGGTCTTCCTGTCACAGATCATTACAGCTGATATCACTTTGATCCAGAAATAGAAATGCAGTTGCCGAAGTGGCAGCCTCTGTAATCACTGAAAAGGAAGAAATTTGAGGCAGCTCCCTCTGCCGGCAAAGCCACGGTGACAGTCTTCCGGGAAAGTGACAGTGTGTTGTGAATCCAAAAGAAATCTTTTCCAGAACTCGGGATCACATTGCCAAATCGGGCTGCACGTAACTACCACACCCACCCTGAGAGCCCAGATTTGGCACCGTCAGAGTTTCATCTGTTTGGGCCACAAAAGATTCTCTACACGAGACACATTTTGAAGGTGATTAGAATGTAATTCGTGCGGTCTACACCTTGCTATAACCACAGGATGAAAGCTTATGGCAACACAAATTCTACATTCTTACATAATGCTGGAGTAAGGCTGTAGAATGTGATGGAGACTGTATAGAAAAATAGTACATGTAAAAGAAATGTTGATTAATTTTGTCACCAAATTCTGACTCTTAAAAATGAATATGTTCTGAAAAAAAGTGATACATTATTTATTGAATGCCCCTGGTATTTCTGCACTTGAAGACTCTGCAATCAGAAGAGGGCCTGAGTTGCAAACAATAAACAACTACAGTTCTCATCCACAGCTAAAAAAAGTACACACATACTCCTTCCACTTGCCAGCATTTCCCCAATTTGTTGATTATCCAGCTGTCACCACCGCCACCACATTGCACATTTTGTGATCCCTGGCTGGGTCCGCTTTGAGCAGAAGCTCTCCACCTTTGCTGTCCTCTCAGTTTGTTTCTCTTTCCATTCTGCCTAGTGTTCTCCTCTCTTCTTCAGACATTCCCTCACTGCCACGATCCGTCTGTCTCTCGATCTTCCTCTAGGTCTCTCGCCTCCTACTCTCATTTCGTGAGCCAGTCTCAGTATCCTGCCAACTCCCTCTCTTTTTACACGATCGTACCATCTTAAACTTGCTTCCCCCCCCCCCCCCCCCTACAGTTTTTGCGCAGGCTTTTTGTTCACTACTTCTCTCGTCACCTCACTCTTTACTCTATCCATTCTCCATTCTATTAAGTGCCATCCTGTGTCTCCGAAATTTCTTCTCGCAAGCCTTTATCCTACCCGTCTGCCTTTTCTTCACTATCCACGTTTCTGACGCATACGTATGCTCGGTATAACATTTGCTTATTTTCTGGTGGCACATCCTCGGTCCAGGCCAGGGTTCTTACACTCTGCAGGAATCCGTGTGCTTGCCTTCCCCTTTCACTAATCTGCCTATCGTTCCTCCAGCCATCTTGCAGGTATCTGAAACTTTCACTTCCTTCAGTACCTGCCCTCTAACACTTATATCTACTGTTACTCTCACCTTAGGCCGTGTCCTACGTGAGCAACAGAAGCGAGCGACTTCTGGATACGCGACACTCCAGCTCCAGCGACAAGCAGCAGCATCGGGCGACAACCTCGGGTGGCCTGCGTGAGAGCGACCGTGTCGCGCTACAAGATGGCTGCCGAGAGCCGACCAGCTGTTTCTGTAAAATGGTGTCCCTAACCTGTAGAACACTGTAGCTGGAGAGTAAGGCTACAGAGTTACGTTTACTTAAGAAAACAAAGCAAAAAGGAATGCTGTGCATGAAATTTACGAAAGGAAGAGTCTCCACGGAGAATTTCATAAGTATCGTCAACTACGAAGATCACCAGACAAGTTCTTCGAATACACGTGAATGAGCAGCGGAGCATTCGACTATCGCATCAATAAATTAAATACGGATGTTTTTTTTACATGATCAAGAATTTTTAACAGCCAATAAATGCGGAGGAATGACTGTTACACGACTGACTATGCTAAATACGAACATAAATATACAGATCGCTACCAGTGAGCAATGCCTGACTGTGGCGTAGGGGTAGCATATAGTTTGTACATGATTGGGAAAAGTCCTGGGTTCGATTCCAGGCTATTATTATATTTTTACTGACTCAGTTACGATTCTGTATACTAATTTTTATGTATACACTGCAACCCGAAGTATATTTTTAAGGTCTTGCCAAAGAACGTGATCTTCACACCTATCCCAGTATATCACACACATTTAATTCCTAATAAATTACAATGAACAATGAAATTTTACAGATATTTAATGTTGCCAATGTAATTCATCAGCAGTTAGTGCTAAGGCCAAGTCTTTCAATTACTCTAAATAGTCTGTAAAAGTAAAGCTTCCAAAATTTTTTAAAAGAAAGTCAAACACTTTGTGTAACGATTTGTCTAAAAGTATGAAATAAAAAATATTAGGGAAGCGTTTGGTGCACCTCATATTCTATTCATGTTTTGAGCATCATTCAGAGGCACATAGAATGGTTCTCTGATCTACTTATTTCTTTTACACAAACCATTTAATAAAATATTTCACTGATTTCTTCAATTTTTGAATTTCAAGTTTTATTCAGAAAGCATGATCTTACCGAGTCCTAGTTTGCCTTCCGAACGTACTCGATTCGAAGGAAGCCTTTTTGACATTTAAATACCGCACCAATGTATCTTTTTATGTGTAAAATAGCTAAGTTTTGACCAGATGAAAATTTTGACACTTCATTTACAGCAGCTTTCAGTGAAATATTTCAATTTTTCCTCAGATTATTAATTAAGTTTCTGTTTATTACTTTCAAGCAGTTAAATATTTTCATGCCAAACTAGACCTCATGCTGGTCTCTTTGACACCCCATTCACACGTTTCTCTCACTTTGTTTGGCTATGAAAATTTGAACAAAAACTCACGGTGTATGTTATAGGGCGTCTTGTTTTCGCTCTGCTCACGCCTTTAGAAATATGTATCGAGTGTTAATCGTACGATAAAACAGCCCTTTCTGCATGCTGTCATTTCCAAAACTCGTCATTTCGATACCTCGAACCTTTTACGAGATACGACGGTTTTTACGACCACTCGATTCCCTAAGCGCAGCGAAGGTTCGGACGCGCCACGAGTGACCCGTCCGCGGATGTAACAACCAGTATCTCAAGAATGAAAAAGAGATATCATTCAGGTCTCAACTTTAAATACAATTTATATTGGTTACATTTCATACGCAATAAAGTATGGCCTTAAATGAACTATACAGGAAGTCTACTTAATGTGATTTTACCTCTGCAAATTCTTAAAAATTTCGTGCAACCATGTACTCAATTTCATGCAGCACAGTAACTATAACAAATAACGAAAATAAATTCTGACCTTTATCTTTTAAGGATATTGAGCTGTAGGTTGCAGAAGAATCAAATTTTTTCACCAAATAGTTTTCTTAAAATCGGATGTTAAGTAATTCGTAGCTGCCGTCGTGTCCGCTCCACTGCTCTGTCAAAAAGACACGTGGCTGTCGCTCTGTGTTGCGCGTGCTGCAGCGACACGATTCAAACGTGTTTGAATTCAAATGTCGCCAGTTGCAGTGGGAGGCAGGGAGGCAGGTAGCGACACAAATGTCGCTCTCGTAGAACACTTCTGTAACTACACCTGCAGTTGTGTTTTGTCACCCGAAGCTGTCACGCGCTGTCGCTCGCTTCTGTCACTCACATAGGACACGGCCTTACTTGTGTTTGTCACCATTACTTCACACGTATTGCATTACATTTCAACTCATTTTCTCCCACCACTTCCTCCTTAGCCTTTCTTGTACCTCTCCTTCTCCTCACCCTTCTCCATCTCCATCTACATCGCTGCTTCCATACTTTCACCTGCTAATAGTACTGCCACCCCTGTGATTCTCTAATCAGTAATGCTGATAAAAGGTGGTGGGGATACTTCACTCCCTTGCTTCAACCTGTTTTTCTGTTCTAACCAGTCTGTCTTCTCTCCTCCTGCTTTTACCTGACTCACAGTTCAACACATTTGCTTTATTCTTCTTGTAGTCCGCCTTCTGATTCACCTTTTCTGAAAGACTTCCCAGCTACTCTCATATGTATAATTATATTCCTCTCTGGGCTTTTCCATCTACTTATATAGAAGGCAAGTATTTTAGAAAAGTAAAGATTTTCTCACCATAGTGACACCAATGGGCCAAGGTGCATTTCCAATGGCCATCTGCAAGTAGGAATCGCTGGCGCGGATGTAGTCCCGGTCGAGCATGTACCTCGTAATCTCCGTCAGACTCTCCGCTATGTCCTCGGGCACACTGCGCGTCTTCAGCTTACGCAGTAGGGGCTTCAGGTACACCTGTACACGATTTCACTAGTTGTATTCTCAATAAGCACTGCTTCGATCAGACAAATGTATAATAAACCTTAGGAATAACACACAAATTAATGCTAAACTGGGTAAGACTGCCTATGGCTACAACTGAAAGACACAGATCTAATGTACTGTAAGTAAAATTGGAAAAAGTTTGTACAACTGATTAAAAATTTTGTAAAGTTATGCGGTGAATTCAAACGTCGCCAGTTGCGGCGGGAGGCAGGGAGGCAGGGAGGCAGGTAGCAACACAGATGTCGTTCTTGTAGAACACTTCCGTAACTACACCTGCAGTTGTAAAACAGTAAAACTAGACGAAAATAGTGTCACATTTAACAGGACTTACAATATGTAATTAGAGTATTCAAACCAAATGCTATGCAGGAACTGCACCTTGTTTGACAATCACAGTTTAAATTCTAATGAGTGCACACAATTAAACAAATTCACAGCAAAGATGGAGAGCTAGGCAAATATAAGGGGCATTCAAAAAGAAACGAGCCGGAGTCTGGCATGCGCAAACCGGTGACAGGACGGTAGTATTGTGGCGTATGTAACGAGATGTGGGTCCGACCAGAGCGTGGAAGAGCACAGCCCACAGCTGGAGGGCACGCGTGCATGTCAAGTGACTATACAGAGCTAGCAGCAGCACGCATCAAACGTCCAACACTGCCAGTCACAATGCAAACAGTGACACGGAGGTGTCAAAAGAAGAACAAATAGGTGTTGTTTGTTTTTTGACAGCGGAAGGAGGAGGAGGAACGGACATTAATCGATGAAAGTCACAAGTGTACGGTGAACACTACATGTCCCTGACAAAGGTCAAGGCATGGCACAAACGCTTCAGGGAAGGACGGCTGTCATTAGCCAATGATGCACAGAGTTCATTAGCCAACGATGCACAGTCTGGAACACCACAATGCATTATCGATGACACTGTCCAGCTGGTGGATGCACTCGTTATCCAGGACCGGAGCCGCCACGGTCGGATTGAGCGTCGGAAGTGTTCACACCGTCACGAAGGAACGACTGCACGTGCACAACGTGTGTTCCCGACGGTCGGCCCGCAGTCTTCGACCACAACAGGAAGCTTGTCGAATGGCCCACTGTCTCGCTCATCTGCAGCGCTAGGCTCGGGAAGGGAATGCGTTCCTGGTACGAGTGGTGGCTGGAGATGAGTCACAGTGTCATCATTTCAAACCAGAATCAAAACGACAAAGTCTTCAGTTGAAGTATCCAGGGTCATCACCACTAAAACAAGCTGAGGCCACCCACACGAGTGCAGGAAAGATTACGCTGACGTCCTTCTTTGACCGAGATGGCCCCCTTCTGATTCACTTCCCACTCGCCGAGCGATCAAATGAAAACGACCGGGCAATCTCACCTGTGGGGTCATTCTGCTCCACGACAATACATAGGCTCGTACGGCCAACACAGTTGTGGCACTCCTGCAGAAATTCAAATGGGAGGCTCTCGGCCACCCTCCATACAGTGCAGACCTCTCCCCGGTGACTACGTCACTTTTGGACCCCTTAAAAAGGCTCTGAGGGGCTAAGGATTCACCCTGTACGTGCAGAACTGGTTAACATCGCAGCCTCGGGAATTTTATGAGACAGCCATTCACCACCTCGTGTCACAGTGAGACAAGTGTCACAACAGCCAGGGTCAATACTTCTAATGTACAGGTACTGGTTTCTGTAATTATGCCTCTGGCTCGTTTCTTTCTGAATGCCCCTTATAATTCCATCTACAATATAAATAGTACTAAAATAATACCAAGATGAGCAGAAATATTTACTTACCTATATGCTGTTTCTGCTCACATAGACACAATGAAACACATAATTTAACATAATATCTGTAATTTGCTATTTCTAACTTTTCTCTGTAGCCAGAATCACTAAAATACACTAGCGCAGTGCCTTTTGATTCCAATAGCACGAAAACACTTCATCGACAGTATCTCGTCGATAACAGGAGGAGAGATGGTGGCATAAACCTTTCGATTACCAGGATTTGTGTCAATGCCCTGAGTCAAATTCAAAAGCTCTCCTGTGTCTCACGGTGTGAGGGCACGTGACACTGGCAATGATCGTCTTTCGTCAGATGGGTACTTTAATCCCAGTGGCCATCGGAGTGCAAGTGCAAAAAATATGTAAGGAAACAATATGGCAGCTAAAAAAAGGAATTTAGATTACAAACTACAAACATCTACAACAACAAGGGTATTTCGATAAGCCCAAAATTGAGATGTTAGTGGGCAGTCGTGAAGGTTTAGGCGTGGCAGAAAGTGTCGACCTGATAACACACGGAATACTCGAGGGACGAGAACTTGTGCGATTGAGGCTTCTCAGGAGGATACTAGGACCTCCAAGAAAATGAGACAGTACTCTGAAAAATACGGAAAACTACAGAATAAAGGGTTGTGTTAACAAGAAATTAAATAAAAAAACCCATACTGTAATGTCAGTGAAACGAGTCTGAGTAAAATGGAAGGGAAAATTGTATTTGCTCAGTGTGGAACACTCCAAAAATAAATTTATTAATAATGATAATGTCATTTTAGTGATATCCCTCTTTTGTAGAACAATTTATGAAACTGATGCTGCACGAAACATGTCATCCTTTTATAGTGAAAATAGTGTCCATCATGACATTTGTTGTACTTTGTGTTGGCTTCATTGCATCGGTTATCTATAACTACTTGTGTACATGTAAAAAAAAGTGCCAACAAAAAGATCAGTGTGATAGTACTGGCTATAACAATGCAGTATAGTTGACATAAAACAAAAACAGCAAACAGGTAACTCCTATATAAAGCACAGGTAGCATAAACCAAAACTGATCACGCTTCCCCAATGAAAGCGACACACATCTACACAAAACTAAGTGCATTTATTCATTTTACAATGATGCGTTTAGCTAAGATAACACTAAAGTGTGTAAGCATACAGGTGTCAGATGTTAAGTTCCACAGTAGTACAAACATCCATCACCGAACTGACAGCCCGGTGACGATCACACCAGTGTGAAAGACACGTTTCTTATATACGTAATTGTCAGTAGTAAACCGTAAAAGGGTTCGACAAGATGAACTTTAACTATTTGTCAGAAATAAAAAGAATCGAGTACCGTAAAAACATCTTTGCAGCCATAGCGGAGACCACGATAAATAACACAAATTACACTCGTGTCGAGAAAAAACAGAACACCTCGAACGACTAGAGATAGGACGTTCGTAACCAAAAGACGTGTACGTTAGTATGTTCTGCAGAAATGATTAGCATTTCAGTTGCCTTCCATCTGTTATGCGGACAATGCTGCAAATTGTGAGCTCTGTCGAAACTCTGCACACGAGGCTATTCTTCTCAACCTCTCTACCAGTCACCGGAATGACCCGAGAATGACTTCGGAGCCCAGACGACAGGCACCATTTGTTCCAACGTACACCACAATCTGCAGTCGGCTGCACCCAGTTCCCTCAATAGCTGCCGGAATAGCCTCTTCGGCACGTTCGATGAGGCCCTAGGCGTACACACTGAGTACACACGGTATTCTTTCCCGTCCCCTGCTACCATTTCCCTAAGAGGTACCAGCATTTGCCATACGTTTGAACTGCCAACGATTAATAGACCCCTACCCTTTTGTGTTTGCCTCCACCTGACACTGGACAAAACAGTGTTTCCCAAAACAGGTGAAGTGAGTCCTACTGGCTCATTTTCAGTGAAAGACAGCACCTCAAACTTGTCGGTTAAGGGGCACGTACGACAAACAGGAGTCCTCCCCGGTCTCCATCCATCCTGTGCAGGCCGCCTTCATGTGCCACTGACACACTACTTGCAGTCAGGTGGACGGGTAATGACAGACCCTGTAGTTTCTGCTGAGGAGACAGGATCCACAGGAGAGGACAGTATTTGAGTTTACCACAGGTAGACGATTCTCTGGAGCTCTCCCGACACACCGATTCGCACCCTCCTCAGCTCTGGTGCAACAGTAGCACAGTGTAACACGTACTTCACTACAGGGGGTGACAGTCCGTTGCCATTTATTATCACACGGGTTACGTGCACACTGTCCACTTCTCCTCTCGTCTTTGGCGAACGAGCAGAAATTTGCCAGACGGCTCTCCTCTCGTCTTTGACGAATGAGCAGAAATGTGCCAGATGGCAACGGTATACGGAATGACAGGAATGGCATCAGACAGAGTTTTTGGACAAATCCAGGTTCTGTTTGTTTGAAAATGACGGCCACATTTTGGTTCGTCACAGACAGTGGCAGTGGCATCACATGAAGTGCCAACTGAAGGCCCTAAGGTGTGGGTTTCTATTGGGTACAACCACAAATTACAGTTGGTGTGTATCCGGGGCACTGTGACCAGTGTGACACAGTCGAATGACATCACGTGACCCGTAGGCATACCCTTTCTGCACAACACCCGAGACTCCATTTTTCAGCAAGCCGACGCACAACTGCGTCTCGCTGCACGAACGAGTACCTTCTCGGTGTCACAGGATGTCGACGTTTCGCCTCGATCCGTCTGCTGATCGCCAGACTTGTCATCAAAAATAAGTGGGATGTGGTGAAACAGTGGGTGCCGTGCTCTGACGCAATGGCAACCGCCACAGATGAACTTTGGAACCGGCCGAATGCAGCACAGACGGCTACACCACACGGTGCCGTTCACACCTTATACGCGTCAGTGCCGTCACCCACGAAACGAGTTATCGGGGCCCGTGGCAGACCCTGTGCCTACTACGCAACGGGACAAAAGCTGAACCGAAGACTTCGAAAGTTCTGTGACGAGCTATGCTGTGATTTCCTGGACTTGTGTCATAGGGTTGAGATCTGCAGGGTCCACCGAAATAGGCCAGGTGTGCACTACACATCAGAGGCTGCTGCTCGGGTAGTCGACTGCGTGTAATGTGCGTACGAGGGATTTTTATAGTAGGGAGCTCTCCATCCGACCTATATAATGACGGCCTTAGAGAACCCAGACGTATCAGCGTAAGATCGAAAAAAATGGTTCCCACAGGTGAGAGTATTAAAATCCTAATCCTAAACTGTCGAAGCGTTCACAACTGAGTGCCAGAGTCTGAACCACTCGTGAAATGTAGTGATGCTCACATAATACTAGGTACAGAAAGTTGGTCGAAACCTTAAATCGACAGCAGTGAGTCTTTTGGGAAAAAATTATGCCTATATCGAAATGATAGGCAAATGGGTAATAAAGGTGGTGTAATTGTCGCAGTAAGCAAGAAACTCAAATCTACCGAGATAGAAACTGAAGCGGCATGTGAGATTGTTTGAGCAAGACTCGGTATCACCCACCAGACTCGTCTCCTGAGGTAATCGAAAACTTTAGAGAAAACCTCAGTTCACTTGTACGCAAGTTCCCCAATTGTTGTAACTGTCAGTGAAGACTTTAATCGTGTAACCATTAATTGGTAAAATTAGAGTTTTAGAAGTGGTGGGTGTCATAAGACATCCTGTGAAACTCCCCTTTGACGATGTCCAGACTGAATATTGTATCACTGACCGTGACGCGGTTGTGGCAACAGAGGACAACAAAAAAAAAGCAGAAAGATATATATGTTCAGTAAACTAGATTAAAAAAAAAAGTAGTGTCATATCTCAATGAGGAACTTGAAACTTTCAGCACAGGTCAGAAGCACACAGAGGAACTCTCACTCCGGTTTAAAAGAATAGCTGACCCTGCATTGGATAGATATGTTCCCAGTAGAACAGTTCATAATGGGAGGGAAACTCCACGGCATACAGTCATCGTGAAGAAACTTGTAAAGAAACAAAGATTACTGCAGAACAGGAGTAAAACAAATATTAGGGCTATAGATACAGAGGTGCCGAATGAAATGTATCTGGATACGACGGGAGCAAGGCACGATGCCTTCAATGATTACTGTAGCAGAATAATGTTGAATAATGACATTATCCAAAATCCAAAGAAATTTTGGTCATACATAAAGGCTCTTAGTGACCCCAAATTTAGTGTCCGGTCCATAGTGAAACTGACAGGAACTGAAAGTGAAATTGAAGCTAGCAAAGCAAAAGATGAAATACTTAACTCCGTTTTCAAATGTTCCTTTATAAAGGAAAACCCAGGAGAATTGCCCCCATTTAATCCTCATACGACTCAAAAGACGAATGAAATAAGTATTAGTGTCAGTGGTTGTAATGTTCTCTGGCAGCACGCATCCAAAGTGAAAGTTAAAAGAACATTTCGATGTATAATTCTCACTGTAACAAATAATTTATAGGTATTTCTGTTAATTGAATTTCAAAAGGACACTTAATTTTGTGAGGAAAAAGATAATTATGAATTTTACTATTATAAATGATTATTCAAAGAGTGTGAAATACTATCTGTGACAGAGCATGTCAAAGCCGCCAAAGAAGAAACGATATGTCATTAAAAATGACAAAGACTACTAGAATTAGTTAGGATATAAATAGGCAATATATTGTAATGGAATCGCTTGTCTTCTGCACAGACTGAATGGGAGAGGAACCCGTGACGTTGCATTAGGCTCTTATGTAGTCTTCATTTGTCACAAGTTGATGATCGACGCCATTTGTAGCTGGGATTGTAAAAGGTGTGTAAAGATTTTGATTGTTTCTGTTAAAAAATATTTATCTAGTAAAATATGTTTGTCACAATTACTGCAAAGTTCGCACTGGACATTACCCATTTTATTTACGAAATTTCAGCATTTTATTGGATATCGCTGGCGGTGCGGAGCTGTGCCGTGAGCGAGCTGGCTGCAGCAGCGGCAGATTTAAATATACGACCGCTATAACAACCACATCCTAAAAAGGGTACAAGTAGAGGTGAAGGAAAATAATAAAGTGTTTCTTTTCACAGCATTCCAGGCACAGAATAAAAAGAGATAGTAGATTTTATCTTGTGTATTCACAAGTGGATACAAACTGCAGCTTTTGTAAATTTTCATTCAAAAAAGTGATAAATTCTGAACATATCGTAAAGTAAGATGAACATCAACAAAAGCAAAACGAGGATAATGGAATGTAGTCGAATTAAGTCGGGTGATGTTGAAGGTATTAGATTAGGAAATGAGACACTTAAAGTAGTAAAGGAGTTTTGCTATTTGGGGAGCAAAATAACTGATGATGGTAGAAGTAGAGAGGATATAAAATGTAGACTGGCAATGGCAAGGAAAGCGTTTCTGAAGAAGAGAAATTTGTTAACATCGAATGTAGATTTAAGTGTCAGGAAGTCGTTTCTGAAACTATTTGTATGGAGTGTAGCCATGTATGGAAGTGAAACATGGACGGTAAATAGTTTGGACAAGAAGAGAATAGAAGCTTTCGAAATGTGGTGCTACAGAAGAATGCTGAAGATTAGATGGGTAGATCACATAACTAATGAGGAGGTCTTGAATAGGATTGGGGAGAAGAGGAGTATGTGGCACAACTTGACAAAAAGAAGGGATCGGTTGGTAGGACATGTTCTGAGGCATCAAGGGATCACCAATTTAGTATTGGAGGGCAGCGTGGAGGGTAAAAATCGTAAGGGGAGACCAAGAGATGAATACACCAAGCAGATTCAGAAGGATGTAGGTTGCAGTAGGTACTGGGAGATGAAGAAGCTTGCACAGGATAGAGTAGCATGGAGAGCTGCATCAAACCAGTCTCAGGACTGAAGACCACAACAACATCGTAAAGTGTATTTAAAAGTGGATAATTTTCATGAGAGCTTAGCAATATAAAAAAAGAAAACATTTTCATATAGTAAAGGTAGTCTTATGCTTCAAAGCTAGTCGGGGGTATATCCAGTAAACAAAAATCCACTGCAACGTGAAAATGTTTGCCAAGTTTGATGGATAATAATATTTTCATTCTTGCACAAAAAGAAAAGGAAAGGAATGCAGACGAAAGGACCATGCTCGGTTGAACGACGACGCCCGTCCTCGCACACACTCGGCCACCGAGGCCCTCTCGGACTCGTTCGGTCGCCATCTCCTGAGCCACACCCTCCGGATGCCCCCGACTCGGCACCTTCAGGTTACCACCTCTTCGCCTCCCTGTAGCCACACACGAGTGGAATTAAATTTTCAACCGCCGAGTAGGTACAGAAAGAGGTTCCGAAGTGGGGGAAGTGGCCAGAGGGAGAGTTCTGCGAGCAGGGCACGCCGCACCCGTGCACTGAACGGGATGGCAATTATGTGGGAAAATAGTCAATGTGTGTACCAACACTATCTTCTAATCTTTTTTCAAATACACTTTTCCAAAAGTATGAAAATCTAGTACATTTACTTTCCGAACACGCCTCGTAGCACGTTAGCTCGATATTTTAGCTTTTTCTTAACAGTGCTGTCAATAATAGTGGGCTGGTAACAATTGTTACAGTTATAGGATAAGTATGTGTAGTTCTTGTTCAAATTCAATAGTGGACACTGGAACTGACAGCAAATAGTGGGACAAAAAATGAAAAGTAACACATCTGAGAAAGCTGAAATGTAGGAGGCCACGTGTGTGTACGTTGCTGTTCCGTATATTTTTTTAAATGGTGACTTTCTGTGTCGATGTCAATACTGACGTCCGGAAAGTGAAACGACGTACCTCCCATTTAAATTCGAACGTTCGTGTTCTTACGCGGTCTTCTCACGTTTTCCAAAAAGGTGTCGAGCCGTTCGGTTGTTCCTTTCCATATTTGCAGCACACAATTTACATACTCGTACCAGAATAACACGCGCTCTATCCAGTCGAAAGCACGCGGAATCGAACGTCACGAGGGGTGGAACCGTCAGTATAAAAGGACGTAAGGAATGCCGTGTCATCAGTACAGTGGCAGCAACAGCGGTTGGGAGAGCTCGGAGTCTCCGACTGCAGACCGGTCGTCGTATGTCACCCGAGTAACAAATCCGTCACGTATATGTAGACCCTTCTAAAGTTCGCCCAGTCGACTGTCAGTTATACGACCGTGAAGTGGAAAAGTGAAAAACGACTGAAGCTAAACCGAGACTAGGTAGACCGCGTGTACGGACGGACACCGACCGTCGAGCATTAGGCTGGTATTACACTATCAAATTTCTTTGTCAAATATCTTTGTCCAATATCTTTGTCAAAGATATTTGATGGTGTAATAGGGAACTTTGTCAAATGTCGTCCAATATTTGATCAAATCTAGGGCCTCGCTGTAGATTTGATCAAAGAAGTCGCTTGTCTTCTGTTCACTGTAATGTGACATATTACCACATGGAGCGCTAGTATCGCTGCATTCTGTCGTCTGTAGTGTTTTTATAAACATTGCAGGTAAATACAATTGGTGTGTGCCAACAACTACAAAATTAATAGAGATGTATGATGCTGATGAGGCGCTTTACAACGTGAGGCACTCTGAATACAAAAATAGATTACGAAGGTTGGAGACCTGACCTGACCTGACCTGACCTAACCTGACCTGACCTGACCTGACCTAGCCCTCTCCTGTAGCAAGGAATCGGAGTGTTCTAGGGAGCCTGTCTTCTGCAGATGTAGCAGTTCTTAAGTGAATATTGTGCTTTGTGATATGAGGATACACTTCATTGAGCACATACAGAAACGTATGCTTATCCATTCTTAAGTAATTGATGTACGACTTGACGTCCTCCACTATAAGCTCACGTATCAAGTTTTGTTGAATGCTTTTATCGTGTCATCGTAAAACCCATGGCTTCACCCAGGTTTGTTTCCTTTTTTTTCCCCGCTTCTCTTCCGCATATGCACACAGTGCAATTGTGGTACATGCAACTGCTGCGGTTAATAACAAGTTGTTGTTGTCAGCCATCTTGAACTTTGACGAAACATTGGATGACAGTGTAATACCCCTTCTAGCGCTACATCAAAGATCTTTGTCAAATATATTTGACGGAATACTTGATCACATCTTTGATCAAATCTTTGACCAAGAAATTTGATAGTGTAATACCGGCCTTACGGAGGGCAGTTCTATAAAGTTGTACAAAATCAGTGGTAGGAATCCCTCACGAGTTCCAATAATCTACCAGCAGTTCAGCTAGCACAATAACTCTATGTATGGAGTCAAAAGTAATGGGGCACAGTGGTACACTCGAGACAGTGCTAAGAGCGACGCCACTGCAAACGAGTGATCCGAAGTGACTAATTACGCCGTACTGCGTGGCAATTCGACGGAAGGTTTCGCGTTCGGCGAATGCCGGGAGAACGTCACCTGCCGTCGCGTGTAGTGCCGGCAGTGAAGTATACCGAGGTGGTGGTTTTACGGTAAGGGAGTGTTTTTCGCAGTCAGGGTGTCATCCCGTTACTGCACTTACAAAAATGGTGAACGGAGGAGGACACAAACACTACATACTGTGCACAACGGAGGAACAGTACGGAGGCGACGGCCGTGTCGGCACGACGGTGCACGCCCCCGTGAAGCGGCAGCTGTAGGGCGACGATTTGTGGACGGTGGCATTCCGAAAAGGAACTGGCCCGCCCGGAGTCCCAACACGAACCCGGCGGGAAACCTTGGGGTGAATTAAAACACTGACTTTCCTCCGGACTCGAGCGTCTTCCATCACCGCCTTCTCCGGTTTCGGTTCTCACGGAAGACCCGTTCGCAGAAATTCACACAGGGGTAGGAATAACGAGGAGCCCATTACTAATCTGTCTCTTCTTTGGTAGAATTCAAACAGTGTAAAATATGGAATGGAAACAATGTGAAATAGGACACACTACGCATCACACAGAGGATGAACTGAGTGGGAGACGGGAAGATTTAAATGTAGACTGTTCAAAAATATACGCTCATCAGATGACACACACACACACACACACACACACACACACACACACACACACAGAGAGAGAGAGAGAGAGAGAGAGAGAGAGAGAGAGAGAGAGAAAGCAACACAACAAAAATAATTATTGCAAGATCACAGTTCAATGTAACTGCGAGGTAAGCAATTGCAAATGCAAAATGCTGGTACCTCAATAACCAGTGTAACCACCCAAATGATGAATGCAAATGTGCACACACTGTGTTGTACAGGTGCCAGATGCCAGATGATAATTTATGGGAAGGAGTTCCATCCCTGCTGCTCTCGGTCGGTAAATACAGGTACCATTAATGCCGGTTGTGGACGATGCCAGATTTGTCATCCGACGACGTCCAGTACGTGCTCGACCGGAGACAGATCGCACGTGCCGAGACGACGTGTCGACCCTCTGTAGAGCGTGTCGGGTTACCGCGACGGTACGTGGGTGAGCGTTATCCTGTCGCAAAACGAACCCCGGAATGCCGTTCCCGAACGGAAACGGGACAGGTCGAATCGCCACCAGTGTGTTTAGCGCACAGACAGGTCGGTTGCAGGCACTCGAGTGGCCTCCTCCTAACTAACATACGGCCATATTTGGCAGTGAGGCAGAACCCGCTTTTGTCAGAAAACACGACAGAACTCCGCCGTGCCCTCCGACGAGGTCTCTCTCGACCCACTGAAGTCGCAAGTGGCGACGATTCGGGGGTCTGTAGAATGCACGTTACAGGGTGCCCGGATCGGAACTGTCCACGAAGCAACTTACTTGTCGTAGTTCTTTGTGTCACTGTGGTGCCAACTGCTGCAAAGTGCCAGAGCCCCGAGCCACACGTCGGTAGTGCTACGTGGCCATCCGGAGCCGGGTCTTCTTGCGAATGTATATTCTCGTGACCACCCCTGCCACCGATCGTGTACAGTGGCCGATTCCTGTAGTACCGAAGAAGGAACATCCGGAATCTCGTAGCCCTATTATATGACCTCGTTCAAACTTAGTGAGGTGTTGATAATGGGGTCTTTTTCACTTTATAGGCATTCTTGACTAACATCAACTCACCACATCCGACCTCAAAGGTAACTAACATCATTACCATTACAGTGTGTATTTAAAGTAAAGCTGATTTTCATCTTCATAGCAACATGAAACGTGAACAGACATCATCTTTCAGATGTAGAAACAAACCTACCAACTCTCATTTATGGCGCACACCTCCTTCTCAATGTCGAAATGTTTTTCCGTCGGTCTGTATACGTGCAGGATAGTACTTGTACATCCACTTCACAAAAAGGGTGACAGATCAGATGCGAACAATTACAGGGGAATTTCCCTTCTATCCATTCCGTACGAGGTCCTTTCCGATGCACAGACAGGAGAACACCGATGTGCATTTAGAAAAGGGAGGTGCTGTTCAGAGCAAATTATTGACCGTAAAAATATAATTAGAACACGTGCCGGTCAACCACACGTTACGACGTTTATCGATTTCAGAAAAGCGTACGACTCCGTAGAACTCTGGAAGAATTTGGAATTGACACAAAAACTACAGAGATAGTAAAGCAAACACTGACAGATACCGAGTCCGAAGTCAAGTTTCGAGGCAAGATTTCTGAACCTTTTAAAATCCAAACGGGTTTGAGACGAGGGGGTAGACTCTCCCCAATTCTATTCAACATCAGTTTGGAAAAGATTATAGGGAGACATTGAAGGAATACACATAACAAAAAGTAAAGGGAATTTCTTTTAGAGGATCAGTTAAAGGCCTTACGATACATGCACTAGCTTTTGCAGATGATATTGCTCTCCTAGCCACAAATATAGCAGATGCAATTACACAAATAGAAATCTTAGCAAAGTATGCAGCTAAATTTGGTTTACATATATCACAAGAAAAAATTAAATTCAGTGAAACAAATATAAGGAAATCAAAGAATTGCACACAATTACTGGATGTATCGAAAGGGTCAAACACTTTAAATATTTGGGAGAAACAATAACGGATACTGGCATAGAAAAAGAAGCTGCCAAACTTCGTGTAGCTAAACTTAGGAGGGCACACATTTTAACACAGAAGCTGTACAACAAAAAATGCCTATCTCGAAATGCAAAGTTATAACACTACAATACAGTGACGAGAACAGAAGTTAAATATGCAGCAGAAACACTCTCCCTCAAGAACAAAGGACTAATAGGTCAGCTCGAGAAGAAGAAAAGAGTAATTCTGAGGAAGTTTCTTGGTAGCCACAAAAAAATTGGTGAAAAATGGCTAAAGATGAGTAATGAGAAGATCTACCAATTTATGAAGCCAGTCATAATGGAAATGAGAAAGAGAAGGCTGATGTTCTTCGGTCATCTGGTGAGAATGGACGGTGGCAGATTAATGAAGAAAATCTTCAATATAATTTGACACCCAACTCTCGGTTGCAAGGAAGAAATGGACCTGGGCTTACAGAAATGGACACAATGAATAGGGACAAGTACAGAACGGCAATAACTGAATTCGAGGTTTTTCAGGAGGCTCGAAAACCGAAGACCAACAGGAAACTGACAGTTGAACATCTGACAAAAATGGCAGCAGGTGGATGAACAGCCTGAGAGAAGAGAAAAAAAAGTGAACACAAAATAGAATTTGTAAGGTGGTCCTCGGTTGGCCAATTCGTGTAAATAAATAAATAAAAATATACATGCAAGAAGTCGTAGCACACACTGTCGTTTCCTCTACAGTGGCCACGATCGTGTGATTTTGCATGTACGAATGTATGTGTGTTTGTCCAAAAGCTGTTACCTTTGAAGCTTTTTTTTTTTTTTTTTTATTAAGGATGCCTGTCTTTCACTCAATGCCTTCTCAATGTGGTGAGTAGCAATTTGCCCTAATCCATACTGTTTGTTGGTAGAAAGTCTTTTGGAAACAAAAATATTTATACTTCACACATAGCTCTCTAGTGCTTAAAATTGTGTAGGAAAGTAGATGCGAGATGTTCCTTGACAGTTGGCAGTGTTGCTGCCAGCTTTCAACTGTGCAGTGCAAATGGCTGCTGGCACAAACTGAACCTGCAACAAGATTGTGGTGTCACGCCTCACCTGGCTGTCACATAGTTCTTTTCATTTAGTTTTCTGGATTCGACTGTCATTTTCAGAATACTTCTCTCTCGAGCATTTTCTGTTACCGATTAGGTGCTCACGTGAGCAATTTTATCTCTGCCGCCATCTGAAAATAAAGTAAGAAAGCCAGACCTAATTTGTCTCCTGGTAATGGAGGAATTAAGAGTACACAAAAAGGGAGGCATGTTTGTATCTTTGCACCATATCTGCTAAAGATATAGTATCAAAACCCATTAGTGTGACTTGCTTTATTCACTAAACCAGTTAATAATTTTATATCTAAGTTTAAAAAGAGACAGACGAGCTGAGAACATCGAACTGAGGAAGCAAAAGATTTCTTCTGCCAGTCTCGCTGCAGACGCACAAAAAGTTATACGAGCTTACAGAGCCGTATACAAAACTGTGTTACACGACCGGTTGAGGCAGGTGAGTGAGGCAACCACACAAAACCTGCTGCAACTGCCAGGGTTCTTCTCCAGCCAGCTCACGAATACATATCGAGAGCCGCTACGAGACCCATCCTGAACAGCCACTAAATGAAGAAGCAAACTTCAGTTATTCTCCACCTAATTGATTATCCATTCAAATTTTGCTAGTATGTACACTACTACAAATCAATGTGTATGTTATTTATTTATTTCAGTGTTCTTTAGTTACAAATGTATTATTTTGTATTTAGCATTAGCAATCAATTTGTCTAAT
The DNA here is from genome assembly GCF_023898315.1 of Schistocerca nitens. NCBI lineage: Eukaryota > Metazoa > Arthropoda > Insecta > Orthoptera > Acrididae > Schistocerca > Schistocerca nitens. The sequence continues at coordinate 193,064,926 of NC_064625.1, forward strand.
GATGGTAAAATCTTTGTTGTTTACATTTGGGCTTTATGCAAAGCCACCTCTTTGTCAGTAACACTAGACAGTTGAGCAATAACCTGAAACCTACAGTGCAAAACTAAACAACTGAAGAGTGAACCCAAAAATCCTGCAAGAGTCTTCATTCTAAATCTTAATATGAAATACAGTGTACACTAAACAGAAGGTCAATTGTATGTACACTGTTACACTTAATTTATGGTAGTGTATTTCACATAAGTAGTATGAATTGTTTAAGTCAGAAATACTAAAAATAGCTAAGTCTCTATACTCTTTTACTCAAAAACTGGCTTAGTGCCAAAGGTAGTTTCAGTCTTAGTACCAGTACACTACATGAAAGAAACTCAAAGTACAATACAGTCTGAGTCAAAGCAAGTTGAGTCCCCCAATCTCATATTCTATATTTTTCTGCCTCCCACTATTTTCTAAATTTTTTCCTAAATTATAATAACAGCAGGAAGAGAGTGTACCTAGTACCCAGTGAGTGCACAGTAATTTCAGGTCGATAAAAAAGCATACCGTATTTACTCGAATCTAAGCCGCACTTTTTTCCGGTTTTTGTAATCCGAGAAACCGCCTGTGGCTTAGAATCGAGTGCAAAGCGGAAGTTATGAAAAATGTTGATCGGTGCCGCCACAACTAACTTCTGTCGTCGAATATATGTAGCGCTTTGCAGGCACAAAGATAAATACCGGCACCAAAACCTCTGCGTCAGTAAACAGATTTTTTAGAAAAAAGGTGGAAGACGAGCTTTTTTTCTCCGCCGAGTTTCGACCACAGCATTTTCGTACATTATCCGACGAAGTAAATACAAATTCCGTATTGTTCATCTTCAAATTTAGCAACATTTCAATGCACTACGAAAATCCGACTGGCAAGACTGTTTGGGACGTTTGCCAATATGGCCAACTCTGCGTTCTGAATTTTTTCCTACCTGTGAGAAGAGATGGTTGCTAATAGGAACTTTTATGAATTGTGAATCACATGCAGTATTCTCTCCACCATAATAATAATACAAATATAAACATTTTGCCATGTATTCTTTCGTGTTTGCTGCTATCTCATTTAAATCCTGTCTGCCTAATAAACTATGAAACTAGAGTGAGACAACAGCAAACGCAGAAGAATATAAATATCATGTCATGTTTATATTCGTATTATTCTTATGCTGAATAGTGATACAGTCAGAAATGAAGCACGGCAATTGATTAGATTTTTAAATCTAAGATGACTATAATTTCTGTGCAGAATGTAATGTACTAAAGAGGCGTCTGCAAAGATTTTCAAACAGAGAAAAATTTTCGCTAAACTCTCGTTCAGAACATCATCTATCATACGCAGTCTATTATTTGGTTCTTGTTGATCATTATCAAAGAAAGCAGCAGTGTAAGTAACAACAAATAGAAGTCTCTTGCCATTGTTTCGCTAATGAGATGATTCCTCCCTTTTTTTTAATTGTAAGCGGCGGTAGCACACACAACAGCAAGCCATGCCGCGAGCGGCGACAGGCCGTAAACACGCACTATCAGAATGCGACAAACAATGCATGACACAGTACAGTAATGCATTTTCAGCTTTGAGTGACGTAAACACCTATAACAAAGAGAACGGCACTTATCAGATCAAAGAAAAATAAGCAATCAATTCAAACCAGACGAAGCACATGAAAAAGGAAGGGTACCCGTATAAATACGGACGGAGCGCCTGACGCATAGCAACGGCTACCTGGTAAAGCTTAACTGCTAAGCTTACGGCTCGAACTACTGTAGGTATATCGTCATTCATTCGACGTAAATTGTGTCTCACATTACAATGGAGCAACTTTGTTTCGATTTGGAGGTGCGGCCTAAAACTTTTCTCTCCCCTTGAATTTCGAGTCTCAGATTTCAGGTGCGGCTTAGATTTGGGAAAATTTTTTTTCCTCGATTTCGATTGTCATTTTTCAGGTGCGGCTTAGATTCGAGTGCGGCTTAAATTCGAGTAAATACGGTAGTCTCACTGAATATCATTGCTCATTACATACCACTTGCTAATAATGTTGCAGTAATTTAATCAGTTAAATATCGTCGATTTAAAATGTTCGTACAGCACGACCTTACATATTTAGCGAGCTGTCGGATACATATTTTGGCATATTAGTGCCTATCATTTGAAAGCACATACCTCCAACTTTTCTGTGAGGTATGGAAAATTGTCTCAAACTCATTACCTTCTGAATTAATGAACATTAAAACTTTAGATCACTTCCAACTTCAATTACAAATCATGTAACAATTACCGTTAGGTGCAGTACTTTCACGTTATAATTTTGTCGATATATTTTTTATGTTCCATTTGACGTACAGCATTTGTTAATTAACTCACTAATTAGAAAGTTCAATATTTTGAGGGTCATAAAATATTTCATTTAAGATGGCTGCCATCAATAATGAGCACTGTAAGACATACTGCTCATATGCACCCTGTGGCGGAGAGTGTAGGGAGCTGCACCTATTTCTCTTGTCGTGAGCAGTGTGCCAGAGTTCGATAACTAACATTCTGAAATATTCACATACATTGTGTAGTTTGTTTTCTTGACTTGTGGAATTATTTCGTGACTTCTGTGGCAGTAATTACTAATTAATTCCAAGTGAGAACGTGTTAAAAGAACACAGTGATTATCAACTCATACCAATAATGACTGGTTAACAGGGCAGACTTACTGATTATTTTTGTGTGCTATCTTAATTGTTTCGAGTTCCTTAAATGTGTACGAGAATTGAAATGTTAAATTTTTGCCACGTACGAATTGTTTTGAACCACCGGACTGTGTCGGGTAATCACTGTACTAGGAAAATTTAACATTCTATGGGCTATTGTAGCAGGTAACAATCTGCTTTCCCTTAATTCAAACTATATGTGAGATACGAAACTGGGCATATCAGTGAATAATTTACACCAAGAGTGTAATTAGTGTTTTAAATCTACATTTGCTATATTGCTATAAGCTATTAGTAGAACTAACATCCTGCAGCCAGCTTTCGAGCCAGCACAGCTACTGAGAAGAACAGAAGGGGCTTATACAGAAGGAAACAGAATGAAATTTTCACTATGCAGTGAGTTCGAGTCTCGGTCTGGCACACAGTTTTAATCTGCTGGGAAGTTTCAGAAGGAAGAAGGTTTGTTCTGAGTCCACATCAGTATGACAGAAGTTCTCATAAAATGGTCTGTATTTTTCATCCAAATATGGTATCATTGATAACAAGTGTCTCCTTTTAATTTATTTTCGTTGCTAAGTACTCTTTGCCCTCCAATTCCACCGAATATTACATTCCCGATGTCACGAACCTCCATTCATTGTTTTAGAACATCAACATTTTTTCAATTTTCGAATTTGCTGAAGGCATATTTCACTTCTACAACTCGAGAAGCGTATCGTCATTACCTTTGAGATTTGTAACGTTTTTTGTTGTTATCCAGGAACTGATAGAAAACTGAACACCAATGAAATTTTATTCAGTTAAGTCAACAAATTCAAATTTGTTACTACATATGGCAGATTTACAATGTCTCCCAGTTCTTCAGGTACAAATGCCTCCCACAGCCTCTTCCTCTTCTCAAAGTCCCCATCACGTGGCCAATAGCTACGGTCGGATACTCAGAACTTCCACTCGATGATGTCAGAGACTCCGAGTGACACAAGATAAACAGAAAAGGAAGACCGTCATCCTGTTTTTATTCAAACTAGCTATTGGTACCTGGCAGACTTGTGGATAAACATGTAAGCCATTCCAACAGACTGGAAAGGTAGGCCACTCCGGCGACTACCCTCTTATCGGTCGGCAACATGTTACGTCACGTGGCAGCCAGTGCTGGCAAAGTTGTGTAATCACTAATGCGAATCTTACAGAGTAAAATAATTTTTCATGTCTATTTTCATTCAGTTTTGAGCATCTAATTGATGGGGTTCAAGATGATTCGAAAGAATTAGTATGCGAAATATCTGAAAATAAATTAAAGCAGTAAAAGTATTGATGACAACTCCTTAATATCCAAAGCTAGCTGTAAATGCTTGTCAACACATCCAGCTTAAGAATGTGATCGTGCTGAATATTTTACAATTTTAAGTGCTACTTTAGTTCAAACATATTTAGAAATATTATGACAGAGATGACAAAACTTAACTCAAGATGTTGACATGGAAAATTTAACTCAAAGTTGCTAAAGCCGACACAGCCCAGAGGACATTTCTCTTCGCCAAAGCCCACTTCACTACATCCCATTTGGCTCTTTTATTGATAAATCTAATGTGAATGAAAGTTCTTATTCTTACATAAAAATCAATAATTTTCTTCTCGATTTCAGAAAATCTCGGTCGAACTAGGGTCGTAATGATTCCGTGATGTGTTTGCTCCATAAAAAAAAAAAAAAAGACACAAAAATAATTTCGAAATCTGATATTGCAGCTAACTATTCAGATGATAGAGACATAAACCCATCTTTCGAAAGTACACTTATCCAGTCTTGTTTCGCTGTTGATTTTGCATCAATATGGCATTTTGCTGTTGTAATTCCTAATGAGCTGTCGACGTTTTCTGCACTTGAATGCAATGTATCTTCCCGAGCATTTTAAGGCGACACAAGTAACATCTTCAGTGGAGCTCACTGAAACACAAAATCACAATCTCCGAGCAAATCTTCTTCATACGAAATATCGTGATGTGACATGTCAGCTACTTTGTTGCACGACTCACTAGAAATAAAATTCTCAAGTTCGTCCACTATTTCTTCTTCAGAATTTTGGTCTTTGTCTTCTGCAACGGAAGCACCAAGCAACAAAGGTATATTTATTAAATTGTCAGTCAGCATTAGTAAGCATATTCTATTTTTCATCTCAGAAGGTGTGGGATAATAACAAAATGCATCAAGACCACGAATCCTAGAAAACAAATTTTCAACGTGATCTTTATTCAGTCTGGCAATAAGGACATAGGTTTCCCCAGCATTTTTCACATACACAAAAAGCCTAAAAATTGTACTGATGTAACGAATAATTTTTGAAACAGGAAGAGAGTACTTCTTTTCCCCACTCGTATATTCAAGCAAATTTCCAAAAATCTCTTCAGGAATTTTTTTCTTTACTTCTGAGGTTGAAACCATCCCACTTTTAAGACATGCTTTCTGATCTTGGGTGTACTTCAAGTTCAGTGCATCAAAAATGTTGTTTATCAATTCAATGAAGCTTCCTTTGCAATCCTTATGGAGAATGTATCTCACAGCTTGGGCAGTGCAACTCGAAAATAGCTGTACTTCCATTCTAACATTATGAAGCGCACATCCACTCATATTCGTGTGAGCTTCCTATATGTGATAGTACATAGAAAGATCACTTTTCTGCTGCTCTAGAAGGTCTTCTATTACAGTCTCAGTAAATACAGTACCGTCAGCCGAGGTGATTCCGTCGTAAACGAAGTGATTTCTTAATGATTTTAGCAAATGTGGTACATCGTAAGAAACCCACATTTTCCTCATATTGTACACAGGGTTTGAAAAATATGTCTTAATTATGGAGACACCAAGTTGTTTCCACACTTCTGAATTTTTTGCTCCCATATCACAGGTAGCTGCTACAGCACAAACCCCAGCTCCCACAAGTTTTGTAATAATTGCCTGCAACAAATTGCTTGTCATTGTCACATCAAAATCATAACCATCAAAATCATAATATATTGGATGCTTCCACTTTGAAAACAAACATCTTATCATGACTACTTGAACGTTCTTGTGTGGTCCAAGTATGACATCAGGTGAATCGTAGCTCACATTACTGTCAGTGTTCATTTCAATACAGCTTAGGACAGCCATGGCCTCAAATGATGCAAACATTGCAGACCTAGCCTTAATTAAATCTCGTACTGCCTTCAAAAGGCCTGGTTGACACTTAAACCGCTAGGACCATTCTTGGACTGTTGATTGACAGGGAAAAGATAGTTCTTTCTTCTTCAGTAAGAATTATGTTTTTGAAGACAAAGCTCTTTAAGTAACAGGGTGTCTACGTGGACAAGGAAAAAAAATTCCCGGATTTTTCCCAGATTTCCCAGTTACAAATACACTTTCTCCTGGGTGAAAGGACACTTTTTCCACGTTAAGTGACAGTATCTTTTCCCTCTTAACTGCAAAACTTATCAATCCTTTGAATGGTTATGGTTTTAACACGGACGTGGAATTTCCTGGCACTTTAGAAAATGAAACTCAGGGAAAAAAGACACGTTTTAGAAATATCTCCGATGTGCAGCAACATGTACACTGCATATTTTCGTATTATGAAAGTATACATTGGAAATCCACCAAACACCGCATGTTACTTTCCGAATCATTGAAATCAAGATTTGTAAGCCAGTCATAGCTCATGTATCTTGATCTCGCCAACCGACAACAGCAGATATTCAGAGCATAGGACACGTGATGTAGTCAGCCAACAGCAACATCACTGTTAAGAACCACGAACACACAAACAGGGAAAGTTAATAGTTTAAATTAATATACATAGTGCTGCTACAAGAAAAGCAAAGGTTTCACATATAACATTGGTCTCTAAGGTTAATAAGCTGCAAGAGAAGCTAAACTTCCGCATATAATGTTGAACTTTTATGAGTGTGTTACACTTTAGGATATATCACACAAATGTGCGAGTAAAATTTTTAATAATGACATAAATGTCTGATCTTCAGGGTTCAAAATTCTTCTAACTGGCTCGTCATCAAAGAGTTGATTTTTAAATGTGAGTCAAACACTCTGTGATTTAAGATATACGGTACATTACGCACGTAGTTCAACTAACGTAAAAGGATATTTACTTTGAAAGTAACGCTTTTCAAACTACCATTCGCAATACTTTCCCGCGACTTGTTAGAAACAGGTTCATTTCAGTAATTGCCAGAGATTGCAGATAACAGGCGACACCACGCTTGCGCAGCTACCATGACGTAGGAAGCCCGTATGTATGTTCGTGTAAAACATTATTATACATTGTGTCATAAAAGAAACAAGACATCAGAGTATACTCCAAGAGCATCGGAATTTCGTGAACCGTACTAAAATGTGCACATTTAAAGTGCATACTTAAAGTGAACATTCATATGTCCAGATTCCCAATGAAGTAGACCTCGACCTGATATTAAGCTTTTCAGTGTGGTTTTCGGGATGGAAATTTTGTTGGTGCACCAGTACTGTATTGTATCATGCTTGGTTCTTTATTATGGCATAATGCCATACGTGCTATAAGATGAAAATATGCACCTGAAATGCAGCGAACAGTTGAAACTAGCCAGTACTGTGGAATTAAACATTTCGTTTCAAATACATTGACTGCCTCTGCAGAAAAGGTTAATAAAAGTCAAATTTCTTTAGCAAACAGACAAAAAGGACATCATTGTTCTGCAAGGCGATTAATGCTTGACTGCCAGAAAGGTGGAAATAAAATAAAATCTGACACTAATAACATATTTTAGCCTTCCGTAATAATGTGAATGTATTTTAATTCACTTGACAGCTCCCGGCCACGTATATCCGTTTTGTTTTCATTTGACATGAGAGTAAACGAAGGGGATACAGCAAAGTCACTAAATGTAAACACTGTGCGTCAGCCCCGGATCTACGATATTTGCTAACCGGGTCAATACTAAAAAAAATCGAACTTTCAAAAATATCTTCAACTTTTGTAATCCTGTCTTCCTCAGTTGCGTGTAATATTACGGTATGTTGATAATTTTTACTTATGGACTGTCTGACAGCATAGTGATGTGGAATGTGGAAAAAAACCGCAAATTGGCATTCATAAGAAGAAGAACACCACCAAAAATGCAACAGGAGCGTAATATGTAAGAAATGGTCCACGCAACCTTCAAGTACAGTTCAAAACATTACTACTTAATAGGAAATACCAACCACCAGAACTGTTTATAACCTATAGGCACAGTGACAAAAATGTAAATTAAATAGCAAACATATGTACATATTCCAGGCCACTGATGATGCCTTGCAGAAAATAAAGGTAAAACACGTATGGCAATAAAATTGTGTTTTATTCAGTTGCTGTCAGACGGTCCAAAAGTAAAAATTATCAACATACCGTAATTTCAAAAATATGTTCATCTTGTAGCGCATAGCTTTCTGAAAAGTCTGAAGTGAAAAACATACTTGGTCGAGGAAATGTAAGACGTTATTTGGCTGGCTGGCTGGCTGGTTTTGGGGAAGAGACCAAACAGCGAGGTCATCAGTCTCATCGTATTAGGGAAGGACGGGGAAAGGAAGTCGGCCGTGCCCTTTCCGAGGAACCATCCCGGCATTTGCCTGGAGGGATTTAGGAAAATCACGGAAAACCTAAATCAGGATGGCCGGACGCGGGATTGAACCGTCGTCCTCCCGAATGCGAGTCCAGTGTGCTAGCCACTGCGCCACCTCGCTCGGTCATGTCATTTGGTCTTAAGTGTGCCAAAGTGCAGTGCTTCTCTTCATACGGCATTCTTCTACCGCACGTCACTATATTTTGCTCTGTGGAATTGAAACGTGTACATTTTGTAATGGATGCCATCAAACTATATTCAGGACAGTGGAAACTGAAATCTCCTGTGGTGCCTCTCCTGCTCCCAGCCGGCCGGTTTGACAGCCTGCCCCACTAAAAAAAAATCTCACAATAATTCATCAGCTCAGTTCGTTTAGCTTTGTCCCCTTTTGTCTGAGGAAAGTTTATTGCTAGATGCAATGAGGATTCTCCTAAAAGAGACATCACGTACACTACACACACATTCAAAAATCAACTTATGATTAATTCAGAAATCAACTTAAAATGTGTTCAAGAATGTTCAAAAACCAACAGGGATGCATTTCAAAATCATACGAATAATCGATACACCAACGTGCACTGGATGCTAGGCGCTCTGTGAAACAAGTTTTTTTTTTCCTCAATAATACGAATTTGGCATGACCTTTTCCCAGTAGCATCTAGCTACTTGCTGCGACTGCTTGCGCAGCCAACAGCCACATTCCTGTAGCCAGAAGCGGGAGAATCTACTACTCAAACGCAACCTAACTGCACATGCTCAGGAGCCCGCTCGTAACTGCTCAAACAAACCTTATGTAAACAGTTGTGACTTCATGCTCATTGGAGGCAATTTGTTGTTATAAAGCATTGCACACACCTTCTAAACCCTTTCACACATTTTGCTGTTGGCAGACGTTTGCACGAGCACTGTGTGCTGTTGTCGTATATGGCACATTTCCTATGCAAATTTAAGTTATTTAGTTTTTTCTCTCTTTTATGTTTCATTGTTGAAATATTATTCTGCAGCAGTGGGATACAGTAATATCCTTCGTTAGAGTATCAGTTCTTACCAGTCAAAATTACAAAAATATAACAGAAAACTAAAACAATGAAAAATTCCGGGAATTATAAAAAATTCCGGGTTTTCCCAGTTTTCTCCCAGATGAAAAAATTCCTGGGTTTTTCCCGGATCTTCCGATTGTCCCGGGTCGTATACACCCTGAGTAAGGACATTTGCAATGTCCTACAAACTCCATTTCACCCCCCACCACGCTTCACCAGGCATCAAATTTGTCTTTATTTGAAAAACTGAGATAGCATAGTTTTAACCTCCTTACTTGTTGTCTTACCGTAAAGAAGACATCATTAAAGGAGACTCACATGTAGCTTTTGCCCACAGCCTTTATCAGTAAACACACACACACACACACACACACACACACACACAAGCGAACACACGACAGCGAACTCCAGTATCTCAGGCCTACCTGGAGTTTCTACTGTTCGATTATTTATTCTTTTCATACTCTTACTAGAAGGAATAGATTTTCAAGAGGTACGCCCTGTTTCTTAGCTTTCTTCATAGTTGCAATTTTTTATCCCAGTAAAATGTTTCTGCTCCTTACAATAGCCAATTCCTTCTTCAGATCCTTAATTTCTTTCTCTTTTATTTTAACTATCAAATTCCCCCATGAACCATGGACCTTGAAGTTGGTGGGGAGGCTTGCGTGCCTCAGCGATACAGATGGCCGTACCGCAGGTGCAACCACAACGGAGGGGTATCTGTTGAGAGGCCAGACAAACATGTGGTTCCTGAAGAGGGGCAGCAGCCTTTTCAGTAGTTGCAGGGGCAACAGTCTGGATGATTGACTGATCTGGCCTTGTAACATTAACCAAAACGGCCTTGCTGTGCTGGTACTGCGAACGGCTGAAAGCAAGGGGAAACTACAGCCGTAATTTTTCCCGAGGACATGCAGCTTTACTGTATGATTAAATGATGATGGCGTCCTCTTGGGTAAAATATTCCGGAGGTAAAATAGTCCCCCATTCGGATCTCCGGGCGGGGACTACTCAGGAGGACGTCGTTATCAGGAGAAAGAAAACTGGCATTCTACGGATCGGAGTGTGGAATGTCAGATCCCTTAATCGGGCAGGTAGGTTAGAAAATTTAAAAAGGGAAATGGATAGGTTGAAGTTGGATATAGTAGGAATTAGTGAAGTTCGGTGGCAGGAGGAACAAGACTTTTGGTCAGGTGATTACAGGGTTATAAATACAAAATCAAATAGGGGTAATGCAGGAGTAGGTTTAATAATGAATAAAAAAATAGGAGTGCGGGTTAGCTACTACAAACAGCATAGTGAACGCATTATTGTGGCCAAGATAGACACAAAGCCCATGCCTACTACAGTAGTACAAGTTTATATGCCAACTAGCTCTGCAGATGATGAAGAAATTGATGAAATGTATGACGAGATAAAAGAAATTATTCAGGTAGTGAAGGGAGATGAAAATTTAATAGTCATGGGTGACTGGAATTCGTCAGTAGGAAAAGGGAGAGAAGGAAACATAGTAGGTGAATATGGATTGGGGGGAAGAAATGAAAGAGGAAGCCGCCTTGTAGAATTTTGCACAGAGCATAATAACACTTGGTTCAAGAATCATAAAAGAAGGTTGTATACCTGGAAGAATCCTGGAGATACTAATAGGTATCAGATAGATTATATAATGGTAAGACAGAGATTTAGGAACCAGGTTTTAAATTGTAAGACATTTCCAGGGGCAGATGTGGATTCTGACCACAATCTATTGGTTATGAACTGCAGATTGAAACTGAAGAAACTGCAAAAAGGTGGGAATTTAAGGAGATGGGACCTGGATAAACTGAAAGAACCAGAGGTTGTACAGAGTTTCAGGGAGAGCATAAGGGAACAATTGACAGGAATGGGGGAAAGAAATACAGTAGAAGAAGAATGGGTAGCTCTGAGGGATGAAGTAGTGAAGGCAGCAGAGGATCAAGTAGGTAAAAAGACGAGGGCTAATAGAAATCCTTGGGTAACAGAAGAAATATTGAATTTAATTGATGAAAGGAGAAAATATAAAAATGCAGTAAATGAAGCAGGCAAAAGGGAATACAAACGTCTCAAAAATGAGATCGACAGAAAGTGCAAAATGGCTAAGCAGGGATGGCTAGAGGACAAATGTAAGGATGTAGAGGCTTGTCTCACTAGGGGTAAGATAGATACTGCCTACAGGAAAATTAAAGAGACCTTAGGAGAGAAGAGAACCACTTGTATGAATATCAAGAGCTCAGATGGCAACCCAGTTCTAAGCAAAGAAGGGAAAGCAGAAAGGTGGAAGGAGTATATAGAGGGTTTATACAAGGGCGAAGTACTTGAGGACAATATTATGGAAATGGAAGAGGATGTAGATGAAGACGAAATGGGAGATAAGATACTGCGTGAAGAGTTTGACAGAGCACTGAGAGACCTGAGTCGAAACAAGGCCCCGGGAATAGACAACATTCCATTAGAACTACTGATGGCCTTGGGAGAGCCAGTCATGACAAAACTCTACCATCTGGTGAGCAAGATGTATGAGACAGGCAAAATACCCACAGACTTCAAGAAGAATATAATAATTCCAATACCAAAGAAAGCAGGTGTTGACAGATGTGAAAACTACCGAACTATCAGTTTAATAAGTCACAGCTGCAAAATACTAACGCGAATTCTTTACAGACGAATGGAAAAACTGGTAGAAGCGGACCTCGGGGAAGATCAGTTTGGATTCCGTAGAAATGTTGGAACATGTGAGGCAATACTAACCTTACGACTTATCTTAGAATAAAGATTAAGAAAAGGCAAACCTACGTTTCTAGCATTTGTAGACTTAGAGAAAGCTTTTGACAATGTTGACTGGAATACTCTCTTTCACATTCTAAAGGTGGCAGGGGTAAAATACAGGGAGCGAAAGGCTATTTACAATTTGTACAGAAACCAGATGGCAGTTATAAGAGTCGAGGGGCATGAAAGGGAAGCAGTGGTTGGGAAAGGAGTGAGACAGGGTTGTAGTCTCTCCCCGATGTTATTCAATCTGTATATTGAGCAAGCAGTAAAGGAAACAAAAGAAAAATTCGGAGTAGGTATTAAAATTCATGGAGAAGAAGTAAAAACTTTGAGGTTCGCCGATGACATTGTAATTCTGTCAGAGACAGCAAAGGACTTGGAAGAGCAGTTGAACGGAATGGACAGTGTCTTGAAAGGAACATATAAGATGAACATCAACAAAAGCAAAACGAGGATAATGGAATGTAGTCTAATTAAATCGGGTGACGCTGAGGGGATTAGATTAGGAAGTGAGACACTTAAAGTAGTAAAGGAGTTTTGCTATTTAGGGAGTAAAATAACTGATGATGGTCGAAGTAGAGAGGATATAAAATGTAGACTGGCAATGGCAAGGAAATCGTTTCTGAAGAAGAGAAATTTGTTAACATCGAGTATAGATTTAAGTGTCAGGAAGTCGTTTCTGAAAGTATTTGTATGGAGTGTAGCCATGTATGGAAGTGAAACATGGACGATAACCAGTTTGGACAAGAAGAGAATAGAAGCTTTCGAAATGTGGTGCTACAGAAGAATGCTGAAGATAAGGTGGGTAGATCACGTAACTAATGAGGAGGTATTGAATAGGATTGGGGAGAAGAGAAGTTTGTGGCACAACTTGACTAGAAGAAGGGATCGGTTGGTAGGACATGTTTTGAGGCATGAAGGGATCACAAATTTAGCATTGGAGGGCAGCGTGGAGGGTAAAAATCGTAGAGGGAGACCAAGAGATCAATACACTAAGCAGATTCAGAAGGATGTAGGTTGCAGTAGGTACTGGGAGATGAAGAAGCTTGCACAGGATAGAGTAGCATGGAGAGCTGCATCAAACCAGTCTCAGGACTGAAGACTACAACAACTACAACAACATCACATCAGAGGAAATTTCTACGTTAATTTACTTCTCCAATTTTGTTTTCTCGGGAGCCAAAAATTCGGACGTTTCGAGAGCCCTTTTTTGCATTCCTCTCCCTCACTGCTCTGAGGTTAGTATGATGTTCTCTTCCCATTATGTTGTCTTCCATGTGGGGCAGAACCTGGAGCACCAGGTTTACTCGCACACCAGTAAGCTATTTTCTGGGTTCAAACTGCATCTGGTTTCAGCAACTTCCTCATAGGTAAATCGAGCAACTCATTTTGTACGTCCCGTTTGCATTCCTGCGGTTGAAAATGTTCGGAACACATCTTTGCATTTTTAATATCGATATTCTCCTCACGTTTACAAGGAGACAACCATTCACGTCGGAGTTCTAAGTCTCTCGGAATCGGAAACCGACGGTAAAGAATGCCCTGGGTTCTGTGCAACAGAGTTACTCCAATTAAACAAGCACAATACAATGTGTTTATGCACATTTCGCTCAGAAAATACTGTAAACAGCTCACAGGACTAGAAAATATATTGCTTTGTCACAAACAACATTCAAAGAAATGAGATAACAGCATTACCGACAAGGCGCGAGTCTCGTGAACACTGTGCAGTAGGTGTCCAGTCACGTCAGGCCTCGCCGTGCCGGGTGAACGGCAAACGCGCGGGGACTGGAATATAGCCCCTGCAGGGGAGCAAGATATCAAAGCTCCTATGTTGTGACAAATGTACAAACTGAACTAGCAACGTGGCACATTAGCCACGTCTCGGGTGCACTACCGACGTTACGAAGATGGGCTGTAATGCGAGAAATAATTTACTTAGAACCCCCAAAGACAACCTCCTATTTCACCAGTAAAACTAACACTAAATTCCACCTCAAGCAAACAACGAATAGTGGAAGCGGACGCTTCCGGTGAGAGACCTGAGTCTGGGTGTACGTGGCACAGGCCAGCTTTCCCCGCACGGTCATCTTCTCGGCCTGCGACCGGCTGTTCAGCTGGTGGCCCCACATCTTGAGCAGGAACTGGATGAAGTGCGTGATGACCTGCATGTCGAGCTCACGGTCGCCCTTGCCGAGATCCACGGCCGTGCGCTGGATCTCCTCGTAGCTCACGCCGTCGTCCTGCACTTTCACGTCGTTCGACGAGGTTCCGCTCTCCCTGCCGCCGTGCTCGTCCGTGCCGCGGGACGACGCGAGGATCTCGTCGAGAAATGCTTGGTCCACCTGTGTGACGTATTACTGTAATGTGTAATGTGTTTGTATTCTACTTACAGTGCGTAAATGACGTTCTTTCCAAATTTATGAGCTAAACATTTACTCATTTTTCAATGAAAATACCAGCTGTTAATTTCTTCAGTAATTAGTTGTCTTTGAACTGCTTCTTAAATTACAAGACCACTGTCGGACAATATTATCAACAAATAAGCAACGGAAAAATCTGTCAACGTATTTACTTATTCCAGGTGTGCAGATGTTCATAAAGTGTGTCCAAACTGTTACTTGTGCTAATGTAAAACACACACACACACACACACACACACACACACACACAAATATGTAACATCTAGTAATTTTATGTAACATTTAGTAATAAAAGAGCAGCAGATCATAGTGAATTCTCTGCTGGAAGACACTTCTATAACAGACTGTCAAATAATATAAAACTGTTAAATGGAGATGTATTTAAGAGAAAATTAAAGCAACTATTAACTGCTAAATATTTGTACTCCATCAAAGATTTTTAATGTTTTTGTGTATAATTTATCTTTCTTTCTGAACTCATATTAATGTTTAAATGTTCATAAACAGACTATGTCTACAACTGTGAAAGTTATTATGGACAAATAAACTATTTATTTATTTATTTACACAATAAATGTTAATGTACGGTACTGTTGACTAGGGTACACAATTTGAACTTTTTAAGCCACTAGGGATAAAATACAGATAACAATAGGCTATTTATGGCTTGTACAGAAATCAGAATGCAGTTACAGGAGCTCAAAGACACAGAAGGGAAGCAGTGGTTGAGAAAGGAGTGAGACAGGGTTGTTGCATATCAGTGATGTTATTCAATTTGTACACGCAATAAGCAGCAATGGACATCAGGGGCAAATTTGGAGAAGGCATTAAAGTTCAGGTTTGCTGATGACATTGTAATTCTGTCAGAGACAGCACAGGACATGTAAGAGGGACTGTGTCTTGAAAAAGCATTATAAGATGAATACCAACAAAGGTAAAATAAGGGTACTGGAATGTAGTCAAATAAAATCAGGCGATGCTGAGGGAATTAGATTAGAAAAGGAGACACTTAAAATAGTAGATGAGTTTTATTATTTGTGTGGCAAAATAACTGACAATGCTGACATAGAGAGTATATAAAATGCAGACTGAAAATAGTAAGTGAAATACTTCTGAGAAAAAAGGTATTTGTTAATATCTAATTTAAATGTCTGGAGAGCAGTTTACCTAATTTCTATGTGTGCGTTCCGCTGCAGAATCTAGTACTGGCAGTTTACGCCAAGTCGTATGTTTCACTCAAAAGAGTTGATACGTGAAAATATTGTAACAACAAAATATTTGTACATTTTGCAGGGTAGTTTGAATTTTCAAGGAAAAAACTTCTCATTATAAGTTCCTCTGATCTCCCAGTTCTGACGACTGGGTTTTCCTCTCCAGACTTGAAGCTGCACTACGCTTGGTTCTTAAGAGAAACATGAAGTTGATTTTATGTTGTTGTTGTTGTTGTTGTGGTCTTCAGTCTTGAGACTGGTTTGATGCAGCTCTCCATGCTACTCTATCCTGTGCAAGCTTCTTCATCTCCCAGTACTTACTGCAACCTACATTCTTCTGACGCTGCTTAATGTATTCATCTCTTGGTCTCCCTATACGATTTTTACCCTCCACGCTGCCCTCCAATGCTAAATTTGTGATCCCTTGATGCCTCAGAACATGCCCTACAAACTGGTCACTTCTTCTATTAAATACCTCCTCATTAGTTATGTGATCTACCCATCTAATCTTCCGCATTCTTCTGTAGCACCACATTTCGAAAGCTTCTATTCTCTTCCTGTCCAAACTATTTATCATCCATGTTTCACTTCCATACATGGCTACACTCCATACAAATACTTTCAGAAAAGAATTCCTGACACTTAAATCTATACTCGATGATAACAAATTTCTCTTCTTCATTGCTTTAAGTGTCTCATTTCCTAATCTAATTCCCTCAGCATCACCTGACTTCATTTGACTACATTCCATTATCCTCGTTTTGCTTTTGTCGGTGTTCATCTTATATCCTCCTTTCAAGTCACTGTCCATTCCGTTCAACTGCTCTTCCAAGTCCTTTGCTGTCTCTGACAGAATTACAATGTCACCGGTGAACCTCAAAGTTTTTATTTCTTCTCTATGGATTTTAATAGCTACTCCAAACTTCTCTTTTGTTTCCTTTACTGCTTGCTCAATATACAGATTGAATAACATCGGGGATAGGCTACAACCCTGTCTCACTCCCTTCCCAACCACTGCTTCCCTTTCATGCCCCTCGACTCTTATAACTGCCATCTGGTTTCTGTACAAATAGTAAATAGCCTTTCGCTCCTTGTATTTTACCCCTGCCACCTTCAGAATTTGAAACAGAGTATTCCAGTCAACATTGTCAAAAGCTTTCTCTAAGTCTACAAATGCTAGAAACTTAGGTTTTCCTTTCCTTAATCTATTTTCTAAGATAAGTCGTATGGTCAGTATTGCCTCACGTGTTCATACATTTCTACGGAATCCAAGCTGATCTTCCCCGAGGTCGACTACTATCAGTTTTTCCATTCGTCTATAAGGAATTCGCGTTAGTATTTTGCAGCTGTGACTTATTAAACTGATTGTTCGGTAATTTTCACATCTGTCAACACCTGCTTTCATTGGGATTGTAATTATTATATTCTTCTTGAAGTCTGTGGGTATTTCGCCTGTCTCATACATCTTGCTCACCAGATGGTAGAGTTTTGTCAGGACTGGCTCTCCCAAGGCCGTCAGGAGTTCTAATGGAATGTTGTCTACTCCCGGGGCCTTGTTTCGACTCAGGTCTTTCAGTGCTCTGTCAAACTCTTCACGCAGTATTGTAGCTCCCATTTCATCTTCATCTACATCCTCTTCCATTTCCATAATATTGTCCTCAAGTACATTACCCTCGTATAGACCCTCTTTATACTCCTTCCACCTTTATGCTTTCCCTTCTTTGCTTAGAACTGGGATTCCATCTGAGCTCTTGATATTCATACAAGTGGTTCTCTTTTCTCCAAAGGTCTCTTTAATTTTCCTGTAGGCAGTATCTATCTTACCCCTAGTGAGACAAGGCTCTACAAGCTTTCATTTGTCCTCTAGCCATCCCTGCTTAGCAGTTTTGCACTTCCTGTCGATCTCATTTTTGAGACGTTTGTATTCCTATTTGCCTGCTTCATTTACTGCATTTTTATATTTTCTCCTTTCATCAATTAAATTCAATATTTCTTCTGTTACCCAAGGATTTCTACCAGCCCTCATCTTTTTACCTACTTGATCGTCTGCTGCCTTCACTACTTCATCCCTCAGAGCTACCCATCCTTTTCTACTGTATTTCTTTCTCCCATTCCTTTCAATTGTTCCCTTATGCTCTCCCTGAAACTCTGGCTTAGTCAGTTTATCAAGGTTCCATCTCCTTAAATTCCTGCCTCTTTGCAGTTTCTTCAGGTTTAATCTACAGTTCATAAGCAGTCGATTGTGGTCAGATTCCACATCTGCTCTGGAAATGTCTTACAATTTAAAACCTGGTTCCTAAATCTCTGTCTTATCATTATATAATCTATCTGATACCTTTTAGTATCTCCAGGGTTCTTCCATGTATACAACCTTCTTTCATGATTCTTGAACCAAGTGTTAGCTATGATTAATTTATGCTCTGTGCAAATTTCTACCAGACGGCTTCCTCTTTCATTTCTTCCCCCCAATCCATATTCACCTACTATGTTTCCTTCTCTCCCTTTTCCTAATGACGAATTCCAGTCACCCATGACTATTAAATTTTCGCCTCCCTTCACTACCTGAATAATTTCTTTTATCTCATCATACATTTCATCAATTTCTTCATCATCTGCAGAGCTAGTTGGCATATAAACTTAGACTGCTGTAGTAGGCATGGGCTTCGTGTCTATCTTGGCCACAATAAGGCGTTCACTATGCTGTTTGTAGTAGCTTACCCGCACTCCTATTTTTTTATTCATTATTAAACCTACTCCTGCATTACCCCTATTTGATTTTGTATTTATAACCCTGTATTCACTTGACCAAAAGTCCTGTTCCTCCTGCCACCAAACTTCATTAATTCCCACTATATCTAACTTTAACCTATCCATTTCCCTTTTTAAATGTTCTAACCTACCTGCCCGATTAAGGGATCTGACATTCCACGCTCCGATCCGTAGAACGCCAGTTTTCTTTCTCCTGATAACGACATCCTCCTGAGTAGTCCCCGCCCGGAGATCCGAATGGGGCACTATTTTACCTCCGGAATATTTTACCCAAGAGGACGCCATCATCATTTAACCATACACTAAAGCTGCATGCCCTCGGGAAAAATTATGGCTGTAGTTTCCCCTTGCTTTCCAATATTAACCTTTTGGATGACTCTCGAGAGGAAAGAATGTTAAAGGATTTACTTGGATTTTATAACTTTGTACAGACAGTATACTTTCCGTGTAGAGTTCAGGGATACAACAAAGCAATCATAGACAGTGACTTCCTAGACTGTTCTCTGGCTGATGAGCACAATGCAAGAAAAAAATCAAACAATAGATTTAGAGGTACGAGTACACCTGCAACCATGTATTTAAAGTCAACCTCGTAAGGCAAACTTGGCAAAAAGTCAAGAATACAGATGACTCAATCAACCTTTATATTTCTTGAAAACTTTATCACTTTCTCTGACAGTTCTTTCAGATCAAAAAATGGCAGGCAGATGCACAGTACTAATAGGCAACTGGGCTGAATAATGGCATTAGAGTATAATCCAGGAGACAACAGGAGCTTCATTATAATATGAAGGAAAGTCAGAGCACAGCAACAGAACTTCACAAAGTGCTGAGGAATGTCATCACCAAACACACTAAAGCAATTAATTACACCAAGAGAACAGAAAGCTCTAAGGGCAAATTTAAAACTATATGGTCAATTATGAAATATGTGTCAGGGCAGAAAGTGGGTGCTCAACACAGTACATCTCTCTTCTATGAGAATGACACTGTTTGTGATCCAGAGTTGTGTAAAATATGTAGTAATTACATCTTGTCTATAGTCGTCAAGTTAAACCAAATTTTATCGAAACAGATGAATGCAGAGAACTCTTAATAGCTCTTTTCTGAGACATCTACATCGCATGCAGTACAGGAAACAAGGAATGATCAAACTGAAAAAATTATTATGTCACTAAAGACTGTCATGGGTATGATGAAATCTCAAGTAGGTTTATAAAGATCAGTGCACCATAGTACAGTTCTGTACTTTGTTGCCAGTGCAGTGTGTCTTTTAGGGAAGGTTAACTCGTTCACAGACTGAGATATTTGTTAGTGAAATCACTCTGTAAAAAGTGCATGTGAGAGAATGTAGACCATTGCCAGCAACACCCCCTCCTTCTTCTTCTTTTTTTTTTTTTTTAACAGTGTTTTCAAAAGTTTTTAAGAAAGCGATGTATAGGAGAGTAGTTACATATCCAGTACACACAATTTGCTGCCAGATGCACAGTTTGTTTTCAGGAAAGGTAGACTTTTCTTAGTAATTTTATTTTTGCACAAAAGCCTGTATTTTAATCTACAGAATTCCCACCAATATTAATGCACTTATTGTATCGTACAAACTGCTTTTGAAAACCATCCTCATAGAAATCTGCTGCCTGATCCATAAAGTACACTTCCTGACACTTGAGGAAACTCATCACATAACACTGAAATTCTAAAGCATGTGTTCTCTATCACTTTTTCATCAACTTTCTGCACCAAATTGTCTGTAAAGACTGAAGGTCCCCCCCACTTCGCGCCTCATCATACACATTCCTACTGCCGTATTTAAAATCTCTTGCTTACTTCTGTACCACCCTATCACTCGTAATGATTTCTCCATACACTTCACTGGTCTGACAGTGAATTTATGCCACTTTCACACTCTTAGCACTAAGAAAATGAATCACACCACATATTTTTCAAACTCTCCCAAACAAATGTAAACACAATGAACACTGGTGGGATTACATAGAAAAATAGATTAAATTACAGGCTTTCATGCAACAGTAAAATTGGTAAGAAAAGTCTACATTTTTATTTTTATTTCAAAATAGTGCTCATTTAAAACGCACACCTCACAAATGATGTAGGTGGATAGAGGAGTCAGTAACATTAGCATATGGCTTTCAGGGAAAAGATTAATGTTTAACTGCAAAACACAATCCATAAAGTCTCTGGCATGGAACTCCTTTTTTTATTAAAAAAACAAAAAACAAAAAAAAAAACAAAAAAAACAGACAATTTTATTGCCTCAAAGTGATGAAACAGTCGATCATTTTTAAATTCTTAGAATGGGCGGTAGATGGAAGGTGTTCTTGGAAGTGTTGTGTTCAAGATTTCGAGAAGGAACTGAATGCTGCTAACTTCACTATACGGATGATCTCGACTGTCTCTCACACAGAAGCACGAAGGCTTGTTTTCTTTCATTACTTTCTCTCTCATTTGGTGTTACAGTGAAGAGCAGTTCAATACACTCGCAAAGAAGAATTTAGTCCATAAGTGGGCTGTCAGACTGACGTGTAGCATCAATCCACGAACTCTGAGTACAGGGTACAGCAGAAGAAATTCACGTTTTCACTGCTGAATAACTGAAACCTGATTTTATTTTGAAAAATCTTGCATTCGCTAATATTACTTTAATTGCATTTTTTAAATCTACCTCAATTAGGTTACACAAGGCTCCTCCAGCATTTCATCCAGCACAGATTCAATTTCCTGACGAACGAAAATCTCGAAGTCACCAATAGCGTGGGTCTCGTTTACGTACACTCTCGCTTTCGAGTAGGCTCACGAAAAGAAGTCAGAGATCACTAGACTGGACGAGTGTAGGAGCCGAGGAACATCACCGTATACTGAAATGACACGTTCCGGGAACATCTGTCGACCTACTTCCGCGTAATCTGCGGCATCGTCCTGTCGTAAACACATTTCTCTCACACTCACTCGCCGCCTTTCGAGTTGTCGACGAAGAAAGTCGTTCGGCATTTTGACGTAGGGAGCTGATGTCACAGAAACTACAGTTCCTCCCTCTTCAAAAAAGTAAGGTCCCAACAATCCCTATCTCGAAAATACTGCACCACACTATTACTTTTGAGCTGTGGAGAGATTTTTGGTGTAGTTCGAATGAGTTCTCCGATACCCGATACTCGTACAGACGAAAATGGGCTTCATCGACCACTAATACTGGGACAATCGCATCTTCAATAAGAATAGTGTCCATTACGCCACAAAATTCTCTGCACTGCTCAAAATCCACTTCACTTAGCTGCTGGACAATCATTATTTTGTACAGGTGAAATCTGAGACGATCGTGTGAGATGTGACGAAGCGAACGACACAGCCTCTCACCTAGCAGATTATTTTGGACTAGCGGGAACTGCCATTCCCACTCTCTGTACATTTTCCAGAGTTAAAACTGAACAGGGAAGACCACACATTTTCTTCCTCGTCACAGATTCGATACTAAACGCTGCACTCCGTCAGAAATATTGTTTCGATCTGGGACAGCAAACTGCAGACGGAGACCGAGAGACGAATCCGGTAAGTACGTTCAAATGAATGACGGTTTCAGTAGTTATTCAGAGGAAAGAGTTTTGCACAGAATAGAGTAGTGTGGAGTCTCTGGAATGAAGACCACAACAACAGCAAGATGGAGAAGTCGAAACAAGGTACACGTAATAGGTGACGGTCCTTCAGAGGTATTAAGATCCCTGCTGAATCGACCGAGACTAAAGTGTTACACCGAGTACACGGGACATACCAGATTGCGCCAGGGCTCTCAGACTTCAGGAAGAAGGTAGTAACACCGACACTGAAGAACGCAGTTTCTGACAGCTGTGTGTGTATTAGCAATGTGTTAGTGTAATAAGGCACAGTTGCTAAACTTGAATTAAGAAAGACATGGAGGAAGTTGACCCGGGGGAAGATCAGTTTGGGTTCCAAAGAATAAGTACGACAATACTGACATTATGACTCGACTCGAGGAACAGTCAAAAGAAACGAGAATCCGTATTATTTCAGCTTTCTCCCTAGCGGATCTTGCACAGAGCAAATCCAAAACACTTACTGTCAAAATTTTATCAGTATTCGTAATAAAGTTCCCAAATTTACTGCCTCTGGGAAAGTTCTCACACTCAAATCGTTCTCGGGTTCGAGAGAGCTGGCAGAAACCTGAAGTGGAAAGCTCCGAGATACTTAACGAGTCACGGAATGTATATCGGAAAGACAATTGGAGACCACAGGAGGGGGAGTGTTCACTGCAGTTGACAAAAATATTCTCTCTATCGACGTCGAAATCGAGTGTGACGGCGAAGTTATCCGGTTGTGTATAACAGGTGCGTTTGATATCGAGCTAACAGTCGGATTTTTTACCGGTCACCTGACTCTGCTTGACAGTTCTAGAATCGTGGTCAGTAGCGTGTAAATACCCGGATCGTGCAATACTAATCGGAGGCGACTCTCACCGGCCTAGTATAGACTGCGATGTCTACGGATTCATTGCGGCGGATGCAGATGAGACAGTTGTGCAAAATACAGTTGAACAGGTTTTCTGAGAACTGCCTCGAGCTCAGCAGCCCACACACAACAGAAATACCTTAGACCTCTTCACTACAAATAGGCTGGAATTTATCAACAGTGTCAGTGCACTAATGGGGATTAGTGATCACGATGTCATTATAGCAACTACGATTACGAAAGTTAATAAGCCAGTTAAAAAGGCTAGGAGAGTGTTTCTGCAAGATAGAGCAGATAAGCAGTTGTTAGCATCTCACTTAGACATTGAACTGACATCACTTAGTTACAGTAATATGGACGTAGAGGAATTATGGCAAAGTTTAAGCAGACTGTAAATCGTGGCTCAAATGGTTCAAATGGCTCTGAGCACTATGGGACTTAACTTCTGAGGTCATCAGTCCCCTAGAACTTATAACTACTTAAACCTAACTAACCTAACGACATCACACACATCCGTGCCCGAGGCAGGATTCGAACCTGCGACCGTAGCGCAGTTTAATAGGGGTTTGTGTGCCTGTGAAAAGATGTATGCACAAAGCATACAACAACTACCACCGTCACGCCTACCAAACGTCTGTCTGAGAATCCGAGGAAATTCTGGTCGTAAGTAAAATCATTATGCGGGTCTGAGACTTCTATTCGGTCCCTTGTCGACTAGTACGGAGTGGCAGCTGTAGATAGCCGAAGTTTAAAATTTCACGTTCAAGAAATCATTCACGCAGGAGGATCGTACAAACGCCATCATTCGGCCTTCGGACAGACTCTCATACGAACGACACGGCACGGGAATCATTTCGAGAAACAGTACTGACAAATTTAGAGAACCGGCATTCGAAGCTGACTGTCAAACAATTCTACTGCCAGCAACATACATTGCACACAAGGACTTAGAAGATAAGATAAGAGAAATTAGGGCTCATACAGAGGCATACAGACAGTCGTTTTTCCCTCGCTCTATTTGCAAGTGGAAGAGGGCAGAGAATGATTAGTAATGGTACACTGTACTCTCTGGCGTGCACTGTATGGCGGCTTGCAGAGTATCTACGAACACGTAGATGCAGGTAGAGACCGGCCTTACTTTTTTCACACCGGAGTCGTGGCAGACATCCCCGGGTAGCCATTCGAATGGTGTATGATGCGACAGACAAGCAGACCCTGACCTTCATCCTACAAAAACTGTGCTCGGATGAGGAGAGCACTAGAGTAGTACGGGCCTTTCTGAGGAGCACCACCTCCAAAGTCAAATTTAGAGGTGAGCTCTATGAAAGTTTAACCATTCCAATGTGAGTTAGACAAAGTGACAGCCTTTCACCCATACTCTTCAGATGTATACTGGAGATAATTATCAGCGAACAGACTCACATACTATTGTCGGGAACTGGAATGGAGATTGGACACGAAAAAGGTAACGTCAATGTGCCCTGTCTAACCACTGCAGATGACCTCGTCTTGTTAACCGACAAAATACAGGAGGCTAGTAACGAACTTCAGAGTCTCCACAGCACAGCAGCTACGACCGACACGTGGGGCAGTATACAAAAAAGTTTGTTCCTGACTAACATTAAGGGAACCTACATTTGCAGTTCCATTAGAGGGTACAACCATTTGTACAGTCCATGGGTCAAGTATTTAGAGGATTGGATTTCTGAAAATAAGAGTGAGAACTCGGTCACAGATGCCACACCTGCCAAGTTGGAGAGGGTCTACCACTCTTGCACGAGCATTTACCTCTCCAGACACCATTCCGAGAAACTTCAACTCAAACATTACAACTCAGTAGTAAGGAGCCACATCTGTGAATGGCTCCTGCTGAACAGGTAGTGTCAACTCAGGAAAATGGAGCTCGAGGAATGGAAAATCCTACGGAAAAAAAATAGGGCCGATAAGAGAAGAGGATGGCACCTACAGGATCCCACACGACAATTAACTGTACCGTCTCCGAGAAGACGTAATCACATCTAGAGGAAAAGGTGACGGATCTTCTGCAGACATTTGGATTATCCCCAGTGTCATTTGCAAGCAGAATGAGCAGAGAGACATCAGCAGACTGAAATGGACAGAGAAGAGGAAGCTTGCTTACAGCCAGAAAATGAAAGCTTTCTGGGCTAAGGAGGAACAGAAGACCTGTGTGGAGAGTCAAAATAAACCCCACAGTCCTAAGCAGGCCCAAGTGAAAAGCATCAGTAGAAAAAACGTTTGACAATGTTGACTGGGTCACACTCTCTGACATTCGAAAGTTATCAGATATAAAACACGACCAAAAAGTTATCTGTAAGTTATACAGAAACCAGACAACAGTTTAGGAGTCAGACGAGATGAAAGGGAGGTAGTAGTTTAGATACGAGTGGGATAGAGATATCGCTTATCCCACACGTCATTCAGTCGGTGCACTGAGCGAGCTGTAAAGGAAACTGGTGAGATGTTTGGGAAATGAATTAAAGTACAGGGAGAATACATACGACCTTTAAAGTTTGCCGATGACACTGTACATGTCAGAGACTCGGAAGATCAGTGTCTCGAAGAGAGGTCAAATGTCGAACAGAAACTAAGTACGGTAGTGGGCTGCAGTAGTTATCGGATGATGCCGAGGCAATTAGATTACGAAATGAGATGCTGCGAGCAATAGGTAAGTTTTGCAAATTTGGGTAATAAAATAACTGATGACACAAGTGTAGAGGATTACAGCCAAAAAATGCTCCTATCGTAGCACAAAAAAGTGAATATGCTCCCGTTTAAAAGACTCAGACAAAAAAGTGTGGCACCTTCAAAAATTTTCCCAAAAATTTTGGCACGTGAAAATATTTTTTAATGTGCAACTCACCTCTCACTCCCACAAGCTCCCCTAACTCTAATTCTCTCACACCTACTAGTCCACTGCTCCAAGTCGCTCAGACCCATCCACTCCCACTCGCTCTTTCTCACTCCCGACTCACTGTGTGTGTCGCCGCCTCCCGTCTCGCGGCCACAGTTCCCTTCGTCCTGTCCTACTACTCCTGTACCCTCTCAGTGCCACATTCTCCCTTTTGCTCTCTCTTACCGATACCGTCTCATCCCTCCCTTCCTACTGTCGTCACCTCTCCCTCTTCCTCGCCGTCACTGTCGCAGACTCTGTCTCTCGTTATCACTGGCTCTCACCCATTTTCACTTTCTCCTTCTCTTTCTCTTTATTCCTCTTCCACTGGCACTGTCCACTTTACTCTTTCTCCGTCACTGTGCCCCGCCCCGACTCCTCTCTATCTCTCGCACCGCCACCGTCTCCTTCGCTCTTTCTGTACCGCGACCACTGTCTACTATCTTGCAGTATT
This sequence comes from Schistocerca nitens, assembly GCF_023898315.1. NCBI lineage: Eukaryota > Metazoa > Arthropoda > Insecta > Orthoptera > Acrididae > Schistocerca > Schistocerca nitens. The sequence goes on from NC_064625.1 coordinate 193,091,345, forward strand.
TACTACTTTTCCACCTCTTTCCCACTGCTCCGTCTCCTCCTATCTCGGCACAAAAAAGCACAAATATGTTTGTGTGCCGTAACTTTGGAGAACATTTTTAAAGCTGTCGAGGAAGGCAGATTGTGACAGCCGGTACTCCACTTTTCGGTCACCTTTTCTGTGCTCCGATAAGGTAATTTTTCCAATTGTCCCCTCCTTTTCCCTGCCATAGCATGTCACTTGTATGAAAAGAACTTCACGGGTCAGTGAAATTTTGATAATTTACCTTATCTGAAATTGAAATAATGCACAACTAATTTTGCACCTCAGACAGGATTTCACGAGCACAAAAATTTTGCACGTGCTTCGCTACTAGAACGTGGCATTCCTATAACCCTTCTGATAACAGATACTTTAAAGCATATTTCTCCACACTATTTCACTTTATAAACTATGTATCTCCTCACATCAGATTTTACGTCTGCAGGTAGGGTAACTGTGAAACTATGTGAGAATTTTCAAGGCTGTTTGGGATCAGGTTCTTAGGGATATATCATAAAAATTTCAGTCTTTTGCTGTGCATAGCTGTCTTAGAATCAGCAACTCAGTTTCGGTACAAGAAAGTGGCAAGAAAACCCTTCCTTTAGGGTTTTCTAAGGTACTCGGTGCCTCCAGAAGCCCCTTAATGCCCACCATAGACGATATCAAATGAAAAAAAAGAGCTAATCGATTTGCTCCATTTCCCTAAGCAGGGGAAGTGGGTAGTATTCAAACTTTGATCCCGTACTGTAGCGTAGTGACACCGAGACGATCCTCCTGTCGAGTATACAAAAGGCCCTTAGCCCGAGGGCTACCCGGGACACTTGACCCTATCTTTCTGTCACCAATAGAACGTGACGTACGAGCCCTGGAAGAATTCCACTGTTATGTGCAGTGTTTTGCAACATATCAGGTAGTCGATGTGCTGTCGCACAGGTATCAATCGAATGCAGAAAGCGACAGTGTGAAAAAGATAAATGTGGTGAGACTGAATACAAATTGTAAGTTTTAGGAGTTGTCGTCTGAAAACGTATACGAGGTGAGTAGCGTCAGGAGGCACTGAACTGTGGATCGTAAACAACACAGATAAGCAGAGAATAGAAGCTCTTGAAATGTGATGTTACAGAAAAATGCCAGAGGTGGTATGGGCAAAGAGGATAAGAAACAAAGACGTATTCAATTTATTCGGGAAGCAAAGAGCTTTACGGTACAGACCGTACGAACAGATAATAAGCCACACTACAGAGCACCGAGGAAAAGTCGATTCGGTAACTGAGGGGACTGTGGGGGACAAACATTGTAGAGGGAGACAGAGGCTCCGACATAATAATCGGGTTCATATCGGTGTAGGGCACAGTAGTCACACAGACACGAAGGGAACGGCACACTACAGAGTAGCGTAGAGAGACGAGTCAAACCCGTCTACGAAACATAGGCCACCAGAATGGCGAGACGGAGATCTGACCTTTTCGAGTGCCTCCTGGAAGTCGTTACGCAGCCCGCGGTTGACTTCCGGCTCGAGGATCTCACTGCGCCGCAGCCTGCGGAACGACTCGAGCTCCGTCTCCCCGAAGAGAAGGACGGGCTCGCCACGCTCGCGCAGTCTCCGCACCACCTCCTTGCGTGGCAGCGTCGGCACGCCGTCGTCGGTGAGGTCGCCTTCTCGGGTGTCCACCCCCGGCTGCTCGTTCTCCGACTGCCGCTCCGCCTCCTCGCTGCCGCCCACGCCACACTTGCGGCGGTACTCCTCCGCCTCCTTGGCAACAAGCTCTGCTCGCTTGAAGTACTTCTTGTTCGGTTTCACGAGCTCTTTCTCTTCCAGTAATTTACGCTTTTTCTCTATCTCTGCTTTCAGGATATTCAACATTTTTATATGTGAACCTGAAGAAAAAGAGAAATAGCATTATATTTAAAATGCTTTACAAAAATAGCAGATTGATATTATTTCTTTAACTGTTACGAGGTCTGTCTGCAGCATACGATACAGTCTGGATAGAACGACATCTATATAAAGCACTCGAGGCGGTTCCCCGAATAAAGATCATTTCCTTATTTGACAATAAGCTGAACATAAGAAAACCACTAGCCACTGTCCACTGCACTGCACGCAATACATTGCACCGATACGCAGACTAAATTTCACAAACTGAAGAGTGGCCTGCTTCGAGGTTCAGTAAGTTAGTCGGTTTAAAAGAGGGGGGCAAAGAGACCAAACTACGAGGTCATCGGTCCCTTGTTCACAACATCACAAGTGTGAAAATAAAACAGACGAGACATATAACACAAAACGGAATGAAAGGAAAAAACCACAAGAACGAAGGAAAGGCAACGAACACACAAAGGGACAGAAGCAGACAAGAAAACAACAAAAACACTAGAAACAGGAAAGAGTATAACAAGAAAGCAGATTACAGTGGCTGGCCGACAATGAGAATAAAAAGGAGAAGGCAACCAGTCTGAAACACATTAAAACTTCCACCCTAAAAGCACAAGGGTCGAGGGCACAGAGTGACAAAGGATGTGTGCTAAAACCTACATAGAAGTATAAAACCCACTCTCACAGATAAAACGTAAAAAAAAAAAAAAAGCTGCTGCTGAGGCACTGTCGCCCAACACCGAAGGTAGGGAGCTGGGAAAGTTAAAAGTCCGCTGAAGAGTGGCTAAAGGTGGGCAGTCCAGCAAGAGGTGGACGACTGTCATTTGGGAGTCACAGTGACACAGAGGTGCGTCCTTGCAACGGAGTAGGTGACCGTGCGTTAGCCATTTGTGACCAGTGCAGAGCCGGCAGAGGACAACTGATTCCCTGCGAGAGGACCACACGGAAGACTTCCACACATTTGTCGTCTCCTTAATGACACGCAGCTTGTCGTGCGTACTGTTATGCCATTTCATCTCCCAAAGCCTGAAAAACCTGTGGCATAAGACAGAACGTGCGGTTTCCGCATCGTCCGTTTGGCCAGTCTGTCGGCAAGTTCATTATCTGGGATTCCGACGTGTCTAGGGGTCCAGACAAACACCACCGAACGAAGGGACTATTCCGGGGCACAGACGGACTCCTCGATAAATGCTACCAGAGTACGGTGAGGGTAGCACTCGTCGATAGCTCGTAGGCTGCTCGACGAGTCGGTACACAGGAGAAATGACTCGCCAGGGCACGAGCGGATGTACTCGAGAGCACGAGATACGGCCGCCAGCTCTGCAGTGAAAACACTCCAGCCAACTGGCAAGGAGTGCCGCTCAATATGTCCTCCACGAACATACGCAAAGCCGACGTGACTATCAGCTATCGAGCCGTCGGTGTAAACGACTTCAGAACCCCGGAACGAGTCGAGAATCGAGAGGAAGTGACGGCGGAGAGCCGCAGAGTTAACAGAGTCCTCGGGGCCACGCGAATGTTCCAGACGAAGCTGCAGCCGAGGCGTACACCGTGGAGGCGTACGTGAACGGACCACAAGTAGAGGTAGTAAAGGGAAGGACTCCAGTTCAGAGGGAAGGGATCCCACGAGAGTCGCAATCGTCGGCGCCGACCTGGGCCGCCGATGCGAGAGACGGACTGCCGCAAGCGGGGAAAAGGAGACGGTAACTCAGATGCTCAGGAGAACTACAAATGTGTGCTACATAACTGGCAAGCAGTTGTGAATGTCTGATCTACAACGGAGGGACTCCAGCCTCCGCCAGTACGCCGGTCACCGGAATCGTCCTAAAATCTCCCGTCGCTAGTCGAACCCCGCAGGGTCGAGTAAATGCGACGCCGAGGGCACTGCCGAACCGTAAACCACACTCCCGTAGTCAATTCGGGATTGGACGAGGGCTCTGTAGAGCTGCAGCAGCATAGAGCAATCTGCCTCCCAATTGGTGTTGCTCAGGCAACGGAGGGCATTGAGGTGCTGCCAGCACTTCCGCTTAAGCTGACGAAGATGAGGAAGACAACTCAATTGAATGTCAGTATTTTAAACATAGCTGCGCTACAGCAACGGTTCCACGTAATAAGATTAAAAGGAGCCGACCAGTTGCAAAGGATAAAGTGATCTTTACCTAGGTTTCGATAGATTTAAATCTATCTTCTTCAGAAGACGGCAGTATTACATAAACGTGGAGTGATATGTCCTTGTCATTTTTACAAGCATCTGCATAGCTCCATTAGTCAATTGAATGTCAAAAACCAGTCCTAAGAAGCGATATGTCTGCATTACAATGAGTGGATCGTCATGAAGGTAATGTTCTGGGTCCGGACGAACGGTACAACACCGACAGAAGTGCACGACACGTGACTTTGCAGCTGAAAACTGCAATCCGTGGGCTAGAGCCCACTACCCCACCTTGTGGATGGCTCCCTGTAGGTGATGCTCAGCAACAACAGTACTGGAGCAGCAGTACGAAATGAAGAAGTCGTCTGCATACAGAGAAGGTGAGACAGAGGGCCCGAGAGCTGCTGCTAGACCGTTAACGGCCACTAAAAATAGTGATACACTCAATACAGAGTCCTGCGGGACTTTATTATCCTGGATATGGATGGAACTATGGCAGGCACCAACTCAGACACGGAAAGTAAGGAGCGACAGGAAGTTTTGGATAAAAATTGGGAGCGTGTCCTGGAGACCCCACTCATAAAATGTGGCAAGGATACGATGTTGCCAAGTCGTGTCGTATGCTTTACGTAAGTCAAAAAAGACAGCAACCAGGTGTTGGCATCTGGAAAAGGCTGTTCGGATGGCAGACTCGAGACACACAAGATTATCAGTGGTAGAGCGACCCTGGCAGAAGCCACCCTGACACGGAGCCAGCAGGCCACGTGACTGTGACTCCGGGACCCAATCCCACCGCCGACATACCGTACGGTCCAGCAGCTTACAAACAACGTCGGTGAGGCTCGTGGACCGACAGCTATCCACATCGAGCGGATTTTTACCAGGGTTGAGCACTGGAATGATGGTGCTCTCCCGCCATTGCGACGGAAGGACATCATTGCACCAGATCCGGTTGGAGACGACGAGGAGATGTCGCCTATAGTCAGATGAGATATGTTTAATCATCTGGCTGTGGATGCGATCAGGACCGGGAGCTGTGTCGGGGCAGTGTGCAAGGGCACTGAGGAGCTCCCACTCTGTAAATGGGGCGTTACAGGATTCACTGTGGCGTGTTGTGAATGAGGGGGAGGATGTTGCTCCCGAAGTAGGTGGTACAGGAGCAACAGGGAGGGAAATGCCCCCACCGTCAAGGGGGCTCTGAGAGGTGATGGGGGTTGACGGAGCTGACGGTGCCAGAACTGTTGTAATGGCGGCGTAAGACGATGTCATATGCGCAGGATGCAGGTGTTCAAATTTTCTCTTAGCCTCAGTGTAGGTGAGTCAGTCCAGGGCCTCGTACTTTCTTTCTAGAGAATCCTGCAGTCAGGCGAGCAAGGCGAATGGTGCTCTCCGCAGTTGACACAGATGGAAGGCAGGGCACACGGAGTATTGGGATGTGACGGGTGTCCACAATGTCGACATGTGACACCGGAAGTACAGTGCGAAGACATACGGCTGAACTTCCGGCACTTAAAGCACTGCATCAAGGTGGGGATATAGGGCTTTACATCACAGCGGCAGACCGTCACCTCGACCTTCTCGGACAAGGTATCAACCTTGAAGGCCAAGATGAGGCACCGGTGGAAACCTGGTTATCCCTCGGACCCCAGTGGACACGCAGGATGAAATGTACACCTCGCCACTCTAAATTGGCGCTCAGCTCATCGTCAGACTGCAAAAGAAGATCCCTGTGAAATAAAATACCGTGGACCACATTTAAGCTCTTATGGGGCGTGATGGTTACAGAAACATCCCCCAGCTTGTCACAAGTGAGTGAGTACCGTGACTGGGCAGAGGATACTGTTTTGATCAACACTGACCCAGATCTCATTTTGGACAAGCCCTCCAACTCCTCAAATTTGTCCCCTAAACGCTCAACAAAAAACTGAGGCTTGATTGTCACGAAAGATTCCCCATCAGCTCTCGAACATACGAGATACCGTGGTGAATAAGATCCACTGCCATCCTTAGCCTGACGTTCTTCTCACGGTGTGACCGTGGAAGGGAATGATTTGGGGTTGTACTTCTTTGCACTGAATTGAGTTCGTGAACGCTCAGAGACTGCTGGTGTTTCACCACCAGCAAGAGACAGTGAACTACACTTCATCGCGTGTCATCCGCCGTGATGCCACCCACTCCGAGCGGGGACCCTTCCCACGGGTGCCACCCAGCTGCAGCAAAGGTCACCTGGCAGGATGGCCACTGCTGGGAGTGCCGACGCCCCAGAGGGATGGGCATCCACCGATTGGCATACGTGGGGAGTTAATGGCACAAGCATCAGCAGAGCGATCCCTGTAGAGAAGTCGACATATTTTCAAGTAATTTATCGAAAAAATTTAGAGAATCGGCATCTGCGATAGGCTGCAGAATCGTTCTAATGCCAGCAGCTGACATCTCACATACGGAAGGCGAGGACAAGATAAGAGAAATCAGGGGCCATACAGAAGCATATAGACAGTCATTTTACCCTCATTCTGTTTGTGAACGGATCGGGAATGGGAATGACCGGTAGTTGTACCAGATACCCTCTGCTGTGCACTGTTTGGTGGCTTGCGAAGTACGTACTGAGAAGTACGTGTAGCTGTACTGCCCACAGGTAATATCCAGAAGCAATGTTTTACAATGCAACACTGATCCACTGTGCTGGGTGTCACTTCGGACAAGTCGCTTATCTGCTGGCACCGTCTTCAGAAAACAGCTGCAAAAATGAAATGCCACAATAATTTGTTGCAAAGACCGATTGGAACACCTTATGGAGATGACGCAAACAGTTTGGAAATGACAGCACTTCCTTCACCATGCAAGTACTGTTCAGCTGCACAGGTTAATAGTTCCCACACTGATCTAGTGCATGTTCAGCTAGGACAAGCTACCTGTATTGTTATCCAGTACACTTCTGTCCAGTGGCTCCCAGCGCTAAGCAACATCACTTCACTACACGTAAACAGATAGCTAGTTCCCATTTAGTTACAGACGAAAAAGGAGAACGAGTCTCTTCCTATATACGATATCATTCGGCGAGGTTGTAAAATCTGATCGAAATCTCATAAACTGACCCGTAAAACTTTCGTGAGCCTATTAGCGGACAATTACAATGTTGTGACTACCTGCACATCTGAGTGAACATCTCCACCCCAGAAAGTCTTCTTGCATGTCAAAAACGCAACTACCACACTGCCGGTGTTCAATCTACCTCACGTCACACGCCACGAACTGAATCAAATCGGATGTGGGACACGCATAACAGCTGCTACTCACTGCAACTCTCCAAGTTGTGACTGCAGAGATGACACCACATATCAGGACAGATCGTTATAGGCTTTCGTCAGGTCTTTGGAAGAATTACATAAAGCTTTCTCTAAAACAACTAACCTGGATCTTTGATTTTCCATTTTTTATGTAACTGGATATTTATAATTTGTAGTTGTTAATGAACTGGTACTTGTGACTGTCCAAGAGCAGCACATACTAAATAAAACAAGCAAATGCAAGTAAAGATTTTTGAAGTATGTCAATGGAACAAAATTTTCATGAGATTCTCACAACGTTACTTTGCACTGCGTCCGTGGAATTTCTGAAAGCACACACACTCCTTCTGCCGCCTGGCGAAGTGCCGGTACTTTGTAGTCTTCCTCCTTATATAGTGACTAGAAGGATTAACTGAAACATTCGATACCTGCTGACAAGCGAACCATCACCTATCAACCTAACCTAGACCTTGGTCTATGTTACAGAGCAGTCTGTCACCACAATCTGCATTCCAAACCTAATACAGACACAAAAGGAATGTTGTTAGTGTTCCCACAGTTTGTGAAAATATGATGTCACATACCACATCATTACTATAACATGGGACGAAGCCAAAATCCAGTAACAGTATGTTCAACTGAACCCATTGCTTGAAGAGGATATTTAAATGCTCACAATGACCATTCTACAATTTAACTGTTGCTCAGCCAAGTATTTGTATTACTGGCAGCTCACACTAGCTGTCCGACGATGTTCCACGAATTGCAGCATGCTGTCGAACCGATCTTATTGCTTCCAACACAGGCCACAATACTGTGCTGAGTGCAAAACCACTATCGTGATTCATGAGATTCAATGCCACATGTATATCAATCACCACCTTCGTATTGTTGTGCCAGAAACAACTTGCAAAACAGATAAGAAGACATTTTCTCATAATTGAATGTGTATGTGCCCATGTACTGTGTTATGCTCAGTCAGTGCTGAGTCTTACATATAATGTTGATGCAGTGCCTGGAGAAACAGTGTCACATCTGTTTCACACAGTATTTCCCACATTTATGGGGAACATAATAGGTTCCAATTCTATGAACCCTTAGGTTATCTTTCAAACTTCCCCAAAATATTCGCTATTATTACAGGTAGTATTACACTGTAAAAATTATGGACAACATTAATAGTCAAGAGACGATGATTTCTGAAGGGTTTTTCCAGTGACTGATTTATGGTATGTTTTCAGGTTTCTAGTCAAGTTGACCCCATTTTGTGAAGAATATTTCCATTACCAAACTATAGCCACCTTCAGATGCCCCATCATTACGCAGTTCAAATAGTATTTACAGAGTTTATTCAGATAAGCAGACTAAACAAATTATTGAAAAGGGTTTTAGATTAACCCCTTCATGGCCAAAAATCATTTTACATATATTTGAAAAACACAAACTCAAGAAAACTGCCTTCTTTCAAGACTAATATTACCCTTTCACTAACAAAAGAAAACAATTTCGTTTGCAAATTTTGAAAATCTGTGTTGTAGAAGATTCATTTCCCGCAAACGTAACGAGGTCTGTGTTTTCATTTGAACTTAGGATTTTCAAAGCTAAATTTTGATTTGCAGAGAGAATTTATCAGGATAGTAAATTCAGAAAATTATAACAAAACAGTACAAAAAAATGTGAAACACAACATCCAAATTTACAATAGAAAATCAACCAATGGAATACCCAGGATGGAATAATAACAATATTACGAAAATAATAAACTGCTACTCACCACCCTTGGCTCAGACACAGGCAGAACAAAAAGACTGCTACACGTTTGAGCTTTTGACCAAAAGGCCTTCTTCTAAAGTAGAAAACACACACATATTCACACAAGGACAACTCCCACACACAGAACTCACACACACACACCACCACTGTCTCTGGCCGCCAATGCATCTTTCTGTCGTGACTGTCTGTGACTCGACATATCCTATAAATTTCCAATACAAAATTTTAAGATAACTCTGAGGTATTACATACCAATGTTTTTTACATTAGATGAAGTTTGCTGATAAATACAAATTCCACTTACTAAAACTGAAGCATATACCAACAGAATTACTGTGGATTATAATAAGGATATGAAATGAATGGTCTGAAAGAATTCCACAACGTGTCATAAATAGAGAAACTTGAATCTTAGTCCCATCAAAATGGGTGAAACTAAATGTAACTAAAACCAAAATGATACAATTTGAAACTAAATCGTTAGAACAAAGTGAAGTGAAGTTGCAATGATAAGGATATCACAGAAGCAAACCACGTGAAGTTCTCAGGCATAAACCTCAATAAAAATTTGAATTGTTAAGTACACACAGACTGCTTAGCAAACAAATTAACAACAAGCTTTTGCAATGTATATTATGTCAGGCCCCACAAGCACAGACATCAGAAAGATAGTCTATCACTCTCGCTTTAAGTCATTCATTACGGCATAACCTTCTGAGGAAATTCGGCAAATGTCGTGACACTCCCAGTATTTAACAAAAAAAAAAAAATTAGGAACGTGTGTTGCCAAACACAGGGCACCTTGTGCGCCACTTTTAAAAAATCTAAAACTACTATCTGTTCCTTCCCTTTAGATAAACGAGGTACTGTCGTTCTCACATAGAAATAAACATACTGTTCCGCAAACTGAGTCAACACTAGGCATGGTGGCTGCCGGGAGTGACCGTAAAAGCTTTTCCCGTATACAGTCACTCCCGTCAGACATCGTGCCGGGTGTCAACTCTGTTTGTGTGTATAATGCACTTGACTCCCTCCATTTTCACTACATCTACAGCACTCACCACAGAGAGAATTTTAAACTCCCGACACACCGTTTAAGACTCTCTGCCCAAACACTGTAGTATACAGTATTAAAAATTTACAATACAATAAAAGGCAGTAGGATCATTGAAAAAATTACTCTATACCTTTCTGGTGGAAAATTGTTACTAATCTATTGAAGAATTGTTTGATGACAGTTTTACAGTTTGAACAAGGGAATTGTATATTTAGAATATAGGAAAAGACAGATTGCTACTTACTGTAAATATGGGACATTAAGTTGCAGATAGGCACAACTAAAAGACACTTTTACATAAGACACATTCTGGTCTGAGCTGCCGGAGTTGTTTGTGTGAGTGAATGGTGTACGTTTGCATTTCTCTACCTGATGAAGGCTGTGGCTGTGAGTGTCTCTTATTTGTGCCTGCGTGCTGCTTAATGTATCATCTTTATGGTAAGCAACAATCTATCTTTTCCTACATTGTTGATCTTTCAACCAGGAGTTTCCTTTGTTTCAAATTATTCATTTACATCTATATACTGAAAGCTGTAGTATGTAATTGTGTTGCAACATCTCAGAAATGTATATAAAATAATGTAAAAATCCTGATATGTCTCCAATACATTAAATCAATAATGTTTGTTATGAAATGTATAAATCTAACTATAAGTATCTGATGCACACTAGGTAAAGCAATAAATATTATAGGCATAAATATTATAGGCCTAGATATTTTTTTAACGATTCGGATACCTTCAATGTAAAGCTTGGTGCCACTCTTTATTGTGGCACACACTATGCCACCCACTGACGTCTCGTGGACTGTGCCTCTTGTCCCAACTCCAGGCTCCAGTCTCACCCTATTCATCTATGTGCCATTGTCCACCTCAAGAAGTAAATCAACAGACATTACTGTCATGCATTTTAGGTCTTGACATGGATTCCTTGTGAAAGCAGTAAACCGTAATCATATACTGAAGTGCAACCAGGTGGTGGTGTATCGCTTTTCGTTACTGTATGATACTCTGTTGCCTCAGACAAGGAGGAACATTTGATACGTGTCATCGGCTTTGGCCTGTGGTGTAGGAAACGTGACAAACAGTGTAAATGACACGAAGACCATAACATATTACCAGTATCAATTTTTAAAAAATCTGACTAAGCTACAGGTCAGCATGTCACCACAACCGGGTTTTTCTTTTCTTTTTATCCAATAGTTGTCTTCACCAACTTACAAACATCCTGACCTAGACCTCAGGCTAAGATACAAATCAATGTGTCTTCACTAACAAACAACAAAACTGTGAATAAACACAGCAAAATGTGACACCACAGTGGCCATTGACATTATGCTGCTGGTCAAAGCTGATGACTTGTATCAAATATTTCTCTTGATCCGAATCCTCTAGGTAGGTTGTAACTACTGGCTCATTTCATGATTAGATTAGATTAGATTTACTTTCATTCCAATTGATCCGCAGTGAGGAGGTCCTCCGGGATGTGGAACATGTCAGAAAAACAACAATACATGACAAATATTTACAACTAAAACAAATAAGCTAATGTACCATTCCACAGGTCCCAAGTGGAATGCTCGTCATTTTTTAATGAACACTAAGAGTCATTTTACAAATGCTAATGCACTGAATTTAAAATAAAAAAAGTTTTTTATTTATTTATAAGGTAATAAACATGTAATACAACTACTGTAATACTTATTTACAATGAACACATTACTGCACTGAAATGGTGCAGAAGTTAGATTAGACACACACACACACACACACACACACACACACACACACACACACACACACACACACACACACACAAATTGACACATTACTGCACTGAAATAGTGCAGAAGTTATGATGTACTTATATACAAATCAATTGGTTTTACTAAGAAATTCATCAATGGAGTAGAAGGAGTTTGTCACCAATAAATGCTTTAGGCTTCTCTTAAACTGAATTTCATTGGTTGTTAAGCTTTTTATGGCTGCTGGCAAGTTATTGAAAATGTGTGTTCCTGAATAATGCACACATTTTTGTACTAGACTAAGTGACTTTAAATCCTTGTGAAGATTATTCTTATTCCTAGTATTGATTCCATGAATTGAGCTGTTGGTTTGAAAAAGTGATATATTTTTAATGACAAATTTCATCAAGGAATAAATATATTGGGAAGCAGTAGTTAGTATCCCTAGTTCCCTAAACATAATTCTGCAGGATGTTCTTGAGTTCACACCACATATAGTTCTTACTGCACGTTTTTGTGCCCGGAAAACTTTAGCTTGGCTTGATGAATTACCCCAAAAAATAATCCCATATGACATTATGGAATGAAAGTAAGCATAGTATGCCAGCTTTTTCATTTTTATATCCCCTATGTCTGACAAAATTCGCATTGCAAACAGAGATTTGTTAAGACACTTCATCAGTTCTGTGGTGTGCTCCTCCCAGTTGAATTTATTATCAAGCTGTAATCCCAAGAATTTAACACTGTCCACTTCTTCTATCTGCTTGTCATCGTATGTTAGGCATATACTCGTGGGACACCCCTTACAAGTTCTGAAATGCATGTAGTGTGTTTTTTCAAAGTTTAGTGACAAAGAATTGGCTAGGAACCAGTGATTAATATTTTATTAGCAGATCTTTCTAAGACTATACTTGATTTGATATTTATTGCAATGTTTGTATCATCGGCAAACAAAACAAACTTGGCATCTGGTAATGTTACTGATTAAAGGTCATTGATGTACACAAGAAAAAGTAAGGGCCCTAAAATGGAACCTTGTGGTACCCCACATGTAATTAGCTCCCAGCTGGATGATGCCTGATAGCTTAATACTTGTCTCTTTCCCAATAACATCCTTTGTTTCCTGCCAGATATATAAGATTTGAACCATTTTGCAGCATTTCCTGTTACACCATAATATTCTAATCTACTTAAAAAGATATTGTGATTTACACAGTCAAATGCCTTTGGCAGATCACAAAATATAGCAGTTGCCTGCAATTTTTTGTCTAATGAATTAAGCAAATTTTCACTGTAAGTGTAGATAGCCTTCTCAATATCAGAAACCTTTATAAATTCGAGTTGTGACTTTGACAGTATGTTATTTGAGATAAGATGGTTATAAAGCCAATTGTACTTTACTTTTTCTAAAATTTTTGAGAATGGTGGCAAGAGTGAAATTGGACGGAAATTTGATACTGTTTCTTTATCTCCCTTCTTAAACAGTGGCTTAACTTCAGCAGATTTCAACCATTCAGGAAATATTCCACTGATAAACGGCTGGTTGCACAGATAGCTTAATATGTTACTTAACTCAGAATCACATTCTTTAATTAACTTTGTTGATATTTCATCATACCCACTAGCTGTTTTTGATTTTAAAGATTTTATGGTGGACATTATTTCTGCTGGGGTAGTCAGACCCCCCCCCCCCCCCCATGAACCATGGACCTTGCCGTTGGTGGGGAGGCTTGCGTGCCTCAGCGATACAGATAGCCGGACCGTAGGTACAACCAAAACGGAGGGGTTTCTGTTGAGAGGCCAGACAAACGTGTGGTTCCTGAAGAGGGGCAGCAGCCTTTTCAGTAGTTGCAAGGGCAACAGTCTCGATGATTGACTGATCTGGCCTTGTAACAAAAACCAAAACGGCCTTGCTGTGCTGGTACTGCGAACGGCTGAAAGCAAGGGGAAACTACGGCCATAATTTTTCCCGAGAGCATGCAGCTTTACTGTATGATTAAATGATGATGGCGTCCTCTTGGGTAAAATATTCCGGAGGTAAAAACCTTTAATGGTACGCTTAAAAGGCACACTAATACACCTATTTGCCACATAATCAGTACTAAACTATATGTTTTTATAATCTAAAATGACTTATATTTATGAGAACACCAAAAGTCGCACTAGTCGCCTGGCTGCAGGGCTGCCAACCTAGTTACATTAGTTGGCATATGCGTCCGATCAACCATGAAAGGCTAAGCAAGGCAAGGGATTTGCTAACCAATTTCAGCTGTCATAGCAGAAAAAGTCTGCAAAGATGTGCATTTCACAATGTAACAGCACAGATATAGGGAAGCAAATGTTATCAAAGTTCACACTGGGCCTCAAGAGCCAAACTCTGCTATGAACAGGTGTGCAACATCACCAACAGATCAAAGTTTGCCTGGACAGCTGGCAGCAACAACACTTAGAAACACTTCACATAAAATCTGAGGAGCTTAAGACCAAAACGACCTTCAAGAATGAACCAGGATTTTTTCTACCCCAGAACAGGAAAAGTTGCAGTATGGAACTTTCAACAAATGTGCAGACAACCAACTTCTCTACGACCAGTTCGATAAAACAAACTGTAAGTGTAACTAAATCTAGGCTCCCATCAAATTCTTTTCAAGATATGAATCTAAATATTCAGTCTCTAAGAAATAAATACATTAAACTAGAAGTTTTTTGATGAGTTTAACATTGGGTGCTTGTGTCTTTCGGAGCATTGGTGTAGGGAATATGAATTAAACAACATCATTATACGCCCTTTTAGACTAGCTAGCTCTTACTGTAGGGAAAATGCCTGAAGTGGTGGTGTCTATATTTATACAAAAACAGGGATGAAATTCAAAAGGAGATGCGATATTGAAAAGTCAAGTGTAGAAAAGCATTTTGAAGCAGCTGCTATTGAGTTGTATGGTAAGCAAAGGAAAATGATAGTAATGATTGTGTACAGGTCACCATGTGGAGTTATAGATAAATTTTTTTCAAAACTAGAAATTGTGTTAAACATTGGGTACAATGAAAAAGCTTCTGTGCTTCTTTGTGGGGATTTTAACATAAATCTTATGTGCAATAATACGGTTAAAGATAAATTTCTGAATATTTTACAGTATTTTAACATGTTACCCCATGTAATAGGCCCTACCTGAATAACACACACATCACAGACCGTAGTAGATAATATATTCTCAAAAATAGATTGCAATGAAGAGGAGGTCAATAACACTGATCTTGGTTTATCTGATCACAAGCTCTGGTGCTTACTGTTCCACCAATTTGTTGTTGTTGTGGTCTTCAGTCCTGAGACTGGTTTGATGCAGCTCTCCATGCTACTCTATCCTGTGCAAGCTTCTTCATCTCCCAGTACCTACTGCTACCTACATCCTTCTGAATCTGCTTAGTGTATTCATCTCTTGGTCTCCCTCTACGATTTTTACCCTCCACGCTGCCCTCCAATGCTAAATTTGTGATCCCTTGATGCCTCAAAACATGTCCTACCAACCGATCCCTTCTTCTAGTCAAGTTGTGCCACAAACTTCTCTTCTCACCAATCCTATTCAATACCTCCTCATAGTTACGTGATCTACCCACCTTAACTTCAGCATTCTTCTGTAGCACCACATTTCGAAAGCTTCTATTCTCTTCTTGTCCAAACTATTTATCGTCCATGTTTCACTTCCATACATGGCTACACTCCATACAAATACTTTCAGAAACGACTTCCTGACACTTAAATCTATACTAGATGTTAACAAATTTCTCTTCTTCAGAAACGATTTCCTTGCCATTGCCAGTCTACATTTTATATCCTCTCTACTTTGACCATCATCAGTTATTTTACTCCATAAATAGCAAAACTCCTTTACTACTTTAAGTGTCTCATTTCCTAATCTAATCCCCTCAGCATCACCCGGTTTAATTTGAGTAGATTCTATTATCCTCTTTTTGCTTTTGTTGATGTTCATCTTATATCCTCCTTTCAAGACACTGTCCATTCCGTTCAACTGCTCTTCCAAGTCCTTTGCTGTCTCTGACAGAATTACAATGTCATCGGCGAACCTCAAAGTTATTACTTCTTCTCCATGAATTTTAATACCTACTCTGAATATTTCTTTTGTTTCCTTTACCGCTTGCTCAATATACAGATTGAATAACATCGGGGAGAGGCTACAACCCTGTCTCAGTCCTTTCCCAACCACTGCTTCCCTTTCATGCCCCTCGACTCTTATAACTGCCATCTGGTTTCTGTACAAATTGTAAATAGCCTTTCGCTCCTTGTATTTTACCCCTGCCACCTTCAGAATTTGAAAGAGGGTATTCCAGTTAACGTTGTCAAAAGCTTTCTCTAAGTCTACAAATGCTAGAAACGTAGGTTTGCCTTTTCTTAATCTTTCTTCTAAGATAAGTCGTAAGGTTAGTATTGCCTCACGTGTTCCAACATTTCTACGGAATCCAAACTGATCTTCCCCGAGGTCCGCTTCTACCAGTTTTTCCATTCGTCTGTAAAGAATTCGTGTTAGTATTTTGCAGCTGTGACTTATTAAACTGATAGTTCGGTAATTTTCACATCTGTCAACACCTGCTTTCTTTGGGATTGGAATTATTATATTCTTCTTGAAGTCTGTGGGTATTTTGCCTGTCTCATACATCTTGCTCACCAGATGGTAGTTTTGTCATGACTGGCTCTCCCAAGGCCATCAGTAGTTCTAATGGAATGTTGTCTGCTCCCGGGGCCTTGTTTTGACTCAGGTCTTTCAGTGCTCTCTCAAACTCTTCACGCAGTATCTTATCTCCAATTTCATCTTCATCTACATCCTCTTCCATTTCCATAATATTGTCCTCAAGTACATCGCCCTTGTATAAACCCTCTATATACTCCTTCCACCTTTCTGCCTTCCCTTCTTTGCTTAGAACTGGGTTGCCATCTGAGCTCTTAATATCCATACAAGTGGTTCTCTTCTCTCCAAAGGTCTCTTTAATTTTCCTGTAGGCAGTATCTATCTTACCCCTAGTGAGACAAGCCTCTACATCCTTACATTTGTCCTCTAGCCATCCCTGCTTAGCCATTTTGCACTTCGTGTCGATCTCATTTTTGAGACGTTTGTATTCCTTTTTGCCTGCTTCATTTACTGCATTTTTATATTTTCTTCTTTCATCAATTAAATTCAATATTTCTTCTGTTACCCAAGGATTTCTACTAGCCCTCATCTTTTTACCTACTTGATCCTCTGCTGCCTTCACTACTTCATCCCTCAGAGCTACCCATTCTTCTACTACTGTATTTCTTTCCCCCAGTCAATTGTTCCCTTATGCTCTCCCTGAAACTCTCTACAACCTCTGGTTCTTTCAGTTTATCCAGGTCCCATCTCCTTAAATTCCCACCTTTTTGCAGTTTCTTCAGTTTCAATCTGCAGTTCATAACCAATAGATTGTGGTCAGAATCCACATCTGCCCCTGGAAATGTCTTACAATTTAAAACCTGGTTCCTAAATCTCTGTCTTACCATCATATAATCTATCTGATACCTATTAGTATCTCCAGGATTCTTCCAGGTATACAACCTTCTTTTATGATTCTTGAACCAAGTGTTATTATGCTCTGTGCAAAATTCTACAAGGCGGCTTCCTCTTTCATTTCTTCCCCCCAATCCATATTCACCTACTATGTTTCCTTCTCTCCCTTTTCCTACTGACGAATTCCAGTCACCCATGACTATTAAATTTTCATCTCCCTTCACTACCTGAATAATTTCTTTTATCTCGTCATACATTTCATCAATTTCTTCATCATCTGCAGAGCTAGTTGGCATATAAACTTGTACTACTGTAGTAGGCATGGGCTTTGTGTCTATCTTGGCCACAATAATGCGTTCACTATGCTGTTTGTAGTAGCTAACCCGCACTCCTATTTTTTTATTCATTATTAAACCTACTCCTGCATTACCCCTATTTGATTTTGTATTTATAACCCTGTAATCACCTGACCAAAAGTCTTGTTCCTCCTGCCACCGAACTTCACTAATTCCTACTATATCCAACTTCAACCTATCCATTTCCCTTTTTAAATTTTCTAACCTACCTGCCCGATTAAGGGTTCTGACATTCCACGCTCCGATCCGTAGAATGCCAGTTTTCTTTCTCCTGATAACGATGTCCTCTTGAGTATTCCCCGCGCGGAGATTCGAATGGGGGACTATTTTACCTCCGGAATATTTTACCCAAGAGGACGCCATCATCATTTAATCATACAGTAAAGCTGCATGTCCTCGGGAAAAATTACGGCTGTAGTTTCCCCTTGCTTTCAGCCGTTCGCAGTACCAGCACAGCAAGGCTATTTTGGTTAGTGTTACAAGGCCAGGTCAGTCAATCATCCAGACTGTTGCCCCTGCAACTACTGAAAAGGCTGCTGCCCCTCTTCAGGAACCACATGTTTGTCTGGCCTCTCAACAGATACCCCTCCGTTGTGGTTGCACCTACGGTATGGCTATCTGTATCGCTGAGGCACGCAAGCCTCCCCACCAACGGCAAGGTCCATGGTTCATGGGGGAAGGTTCCCCCAATGCCTGTGAAAAAAACATCTTGCCACACTTATAAAAGGATTTTTTCTAAAGAAAACTGCACACATTTTGTTAACTGTCTAACCAATGAAAGATGTGAGATTAGAATCAAGTGAAAATAATGCATATAATACCGTTTCTTCTATATTCATGTCGCATTTTGAAATGTGTTTCCCTAAGAAATTAGCGAGGTCCAAGTCTTCGGAAGAAAAAGCACACAAACCTTGGATAACTACAGGCTTTAGGACTTCCAGTGTAACCATGAAAAGACTGAACCAAGAAATTAAAACTTGCTCAGATCCACAGTTTCTAGAATATGTAAAAACATACAGGAATATATACCGAAAGGCAATAGTAAAGGCAAAATTGCTATATAATGACAATTTAATCAGTAACTCAGACAACAAACCACAAACTATATG
Organism: Schistocerca nitens; assembly: GCF_023898315.1. NCBI lineage: Eukaryota > Metazoa > Arthropoda > Insecta > Orthoptera > Acrididae > Schistocerca > Schistocerca nitens. Next base: position 193,110,254 of record NC_064625.1, read on the forward strand.
AGACATTGTGAGGAATGAAACTACTACCTTGGGAGAAGAGGAAGAAATAATACTCAAAAGCAGTGAAAATTGCAATATAGAAAAGAAGGAAATGGCAAACTATATTAATAACTATTTTTTAAATGTACCGCGTTCATTAAACTTAACTTCACAAAACAAAAAATAATACATGCTCCAAGGGTTGCCTGCAGCATGAATATTACTTCAACAAATGAACAGGAAGTAATTAGAGTGATTAGAAGCTTAAAACCAAAAATGGCAGCAGGTGCTGATGAAGTACCAGTTGCAATCATAAGGACTGCAGTGTAGATTGTAAAATCTTTAACACATATTGTAAATTTATCCTTTAGTGAAGGTGTGTTTCCTCAGTGACTGAAGATCTCAAAAGTGAGGCCACTATTTAAAAATGGAGACATACATAAAATAGAAAACTACCGTCCCATATCACTTCTTCCTGCTTCTTCCAAAATGTTGGAGAAACTGATGAAATTGAGAGTCACTAGTTACCTAGACAATGATAAACTTTGGAATAGTAATCAACATGGTTTTCATGCAAAATGAAGCACAGGAACTGCAGTCATAGGCCACACCCAAGAAATAATTAAAGCGACAGAAGCGTCTGATCCCACGCGTCGGCTTTGACCCGTGACGTAAGGGTGTTGTCATGTGTGACGTCATGACGGCGCGGAGTTTGGTTTGAGTGTGGCTGTCTCCAGTTCTGCTTTATCTTATTTTATTTACTTTTCTGACCTGTTCGTTCTATCTCGTGAGATTTTTTTTTTTTAATTTAAAAACATTTATTACTTATTTTAATTATCTGTTTCCTCCAATTTCTGTTTTAGTTTATTATATTTATCTTTCTGATCTGTTCGTTCTATCCCATGAGATTTTTTTTTTTTTAAAGACAAAAAACACTAATCCGCTAGTGAAGCATTTTTATCTTCTATGGGTTGCAGGGGTTACGACCCCTGTGGAGGTGGGTGAGTATTCCTGCATGGCTGTCTTCACTTACACGTTGTAGCTACGCAAGGCGTCTAAATTTGTTTATATTTAGTTTGCCCCCCACCCAAAACACCCCATTTCCCGCGCTTGTCCCGTTAGTGTCATTAGGCTTCTTGTGGAAAGTGGTTTTTTTTTTTTTTTGCCCCCGCTATGTCTGTGACGTCATGAGTCAAAGCAGACGGGCGGGATCGGACACTTCCGTATTTCCGTAGTAGGAATCAATTTAGAGCTATCGAAAGCTTTCGATATGGTCTACCATGAAATACTCCTTGACAAGCTGGAAGCAGTAGGTATTAGAGGAAGAGTTAAAATGTGGTTTGAGTTATATATCAAAAACAGATCTCAGATTGTAGAGCTCACTACTGTAAATTCATATCAAAAAATAACGTTAGTTTCAGAAGCAAAAGAAGTTCCTTTAGGAGTACCCCAGCGCAGCATCTTAGGGCCACTACTCTTTCTCATATATGTCAATGATTTACAGTTACAATACGATACAGCCAAAATTGTACTATATGCAGATGACAAGTCTGATAGTGAGCGACTTTAAAAACTCTTTACAGTCAACTGCTGACAAAATCCTAAAAAGTATTGAGACTTGGTTCAGTGAAAATAAACTTACACTCAATTCAAAGAAAACAAATTACATACAGTTTGGTAAAATGATTCAGGATGAAGACATTAATCTAGAACTGGATGACAGACTAATAGAGAGAGTGCACTTTGCAAAAGTGTTAGGAATGCATATAGATGAAGCTATGAATTGGAAACACCATGTAAAATTTCTTACACACAGACTTAACTCAGCCTGCTTTGCACTGAGAGTTACTGCAAATGTTTGCACTCTAGAAGGCATCAGAATGGCATACTTGGGATACTTTCATTCTGTTGCCTCATTTAGAATAGTGTTCTGGGCCAGCTCAAAATCTAATTTGAAAGACATTATTATCTTACAAAAATGGGCTGTTCGAATAATTACCCACAGTCCAACACAAGCTCACTGCATACCTCTTTTCAAAAAGTTAGGAATACTTACTCTGCCATCAGTCTATATACTTAAATGTATACTCTTAACCAAAGCTAATCTAAGCAATCTCCACACAAATGCAAACTGTCACAACTATAACACAAGGAACAAGAATGATCTCCACATAGAACAAGTAAGAAGAACACGAACTCAGAAGCATGTAAGCCACATGGGCATTAAGCTCTATAATGCGCTGCCTCAGTACATTAAAGATTTAAAGGGCAATACAAATATTAAATTGGAACTTAGAAAAATTTTAATTGATAAATATTGCTACTCAATAAATGAATATCTTGAAGACCAAGAAACTGACTTCACAAACTAACCTCCAAAATTTTCTATCTTTGTTTGTTTCAGGTTTTATTACACTTTACCACCTATAGAACTAGTTATAAATTGTTACTGAGAAACAAATTACTATAAACCACTTATGTCGAAAGATACTGTAAGTTTGCTGTCATTTATTGCAGACAATTTCATTTTATACATTATATATTTTAATTTCTGTGTATGACAAATCCAATTGTAGACAATTTCATTTTGTATATTCTATATTGTTAATTTCTATTTATGACAAGTCCAATATCGTTTGTACGATGACATGAATGCTAAATAAATAAATAAATAAAATAAATGCCACATTACTTTGATGCAAATGTAATTCTCTCAAAAAAGCAGTTCTACTCCTTCATCTTCCTTGATAAAGTTAATTAAAGAATATCCCATAAAAACTACGCCAGTGAGATGTTTCTTGCTTAAATTTCTTTAATATGCATAGAAAACGAGAACAATGGTGCGACGAGAAAGCAGTCATCTATTAACAAGCACGCAGTAATACATGAATTCTAACGAAATGGCAAAAATGACATATTCCATGCTGTGATTTTCATACCGCATATGATCAGCACACCACATAACTACCTAATGACCTATGACACGTAACTACCTACTGCCAAATTATGAATTTAGGTTATCTATTTCCGTAAATGAAATGTGGCTGCCACAATAAACTTAGGGTAGAATCCAAAATCACTTATAGCGCATATCAATATGAAAATTAATGCTACAAAACTGAACTCACGTAATCAGCTTGGCGTTGCTGTATTACACACACAGTTTACTTGCTACAACACGTCTGACAAACTGTATAAACAAATACTTCTCTTCGACTACACTCGATTGTTTTCAAAGCCGCGTCCATATTTGTTCTGCCAACCCACAACCGTATTAAAATCCAGTCAGCTGATCGATAATGCTTTCCCATTCCTGTTTTCAGCTCGCTCACAAACTAGGGACCAGTGTCGATATCTGTTAATATATCATTATGAAGTTTATTGTTTCGGAAAGAGTCCTGAAGAACTTAATTAATCAATGCATTTCCTGTCACTGTCATTGCACTTATGTTTGCAGCAGTGCATCGGTTACTAGCACGGAGTTCTTGAACGTAACTTCCAGCTGAGCATCAGTGCTCCAAAGAAAGCCGAAGAGGTAGCGTCACACTTCTGTGTTGTGGCTTACAGTCAGTCTGTGCGAGTTGTTTGTGTCGCGGCAACTGTGAGCAGGCTAGCGGTTTACAGTCAGGTGGCTCCAAAATGAAGTGTATTCGCTTATCTTCGAGCCTGAGTGTTTGCGCTGCAAAATTCCCTCGGTGAACGCCCAGTTATTAGAACTTTGGTAGAGAGCAAAATGTGGCTGCCGAAAGTGAAGGCTGTTTTGTTGAAGATATTGATGAGTGGGTGAAGATGGAAGATGATCCCGATGCAAGAGAGCAAATTTTCCACAACACCGTCCGAGAATATGTTGTAAGTATAGTCTTACTTGCCAATGTAGGTCAAACATTTCAGTTCTTTCTCTCTCGCCCAAGACGTATTTTAAATAGAGCTCATGAGCATTTCGTATCGTGGGTTGTCAATTTACAAAGCCTACTTTCAGTAATATTAATATATGCTGCAAAGCGGTTTTCATTTAGGCTTTTACAAAATATAGATTTAGTAATTGTCCTGGAAAAATGCAGTGAATTAGTGATAATCATTTTAAATGGATATGCGGCTTCTCTGGCGATATTATTCTTGAATCTTACTTCCAAACAATGCTTATCTTAGTATATCGATGAATTGTGATTTTTGTCTCGTGTAGACTAACAAAACTGAGCGCTTGTAGACTTTAAGTGTAAGTTTGTCATCATTTGTAAATAAATTTTATTATGCTTTACTGGTTTCGACAAATTAATTTGTCACCTACAGAAGCTTAGTTTCCTTCTTCATAGAAGGATAATGCCATGGTATGTGCCTTTTATGAAGAGATCATTGACTGTCTGCTAAACTAAGCTTCTGAAGATCAAATTAATTTGTCGAAACTGGTAAAGCATAATAAAATATAGTTGCAATTGATCACGAAATTTATCCTGAGAGATTAATACTACAGTTTCTGAAAATTATAGCAATGACTAAAATAACACTTGTGGACTGTTTTATGTTCGTAAATGACAAGTGAAAGTATCTTATTGTCTTCCATATCTTTCAAACTTCTTGTGGGAACTTCCAGACACTAATGGACCTCACCTAAAACATAAGGTGATCTGCCCACGACAAAAAACACCCTTTCCATTAATATTTTTGCCTGTTGAAAAAGAGATTCCTGAGATTAGCGCAAAGTAAGCCCCTTAATTTATTGTTAAAGGGATCCCTGCATGAAGTCTTGCGTATTGTTATCGCAGTGGGAATTTAATTATGAATGTTATTGTATAGTTGGTGAATTAAGAGCCATTTAATAAATTGTCGCATCTCGATTTTCTTTTCACATAACGCGATAGACAGGATTTCTGCGACCATGTGCAAAGGCAAGTTTTAGTTTTGGCGTACTTCGGTACATGTATAAAATTAAATAATTTAAATTTAAACTTTGTGTGAATGGGAATGTACTTTCTATTACATCTGCTCTGCGATTTTCTTTGCTTTAGTGCTACCTAGGTAGCAGAAAAACGACGACACAGTGTTCATGTCACTTTTTAACATATAAGCAAGACATTAAGTAAGTGCGTTTTTCCGCCCGTTTCCTCAAAAGCTCAGAAAATAGTGGCGCAGCATTTGTCTAACTTGGTACGCACAATTAATTACATTTGTGACAGTGCAGTAACGATTATGTAGTTTGCAGCATGTTGTTCATATTGAGATGGAAGGGATATGCTCACAACTTCAATTCGTTAAGGTTAGTGTTGTCCTATGTTCCTGACAGTACGTCAAAAGAATGTTTGGATGTAAACATTCGAAGGCTGTTTCCAGAGAACGTATGACACCCCCACCCTATCCTCCACCTCGAATAAAAGTGGCAGGAATTTGTTGTTGTTGTCGTGTGTGTGTGTGTGTGTGTGTGTGTGTGTGTGTGTTTTGCAAAATTACGCACACGACTGTAGAGAATTGACACAGAAATTGTTTTACTTTGTGAGGATAACATTGTTCAGTGTTGAACTCAGACGCCAGACCTTATTATACCTCGGTCACACTCAGGGTTCAGTGGTGCTCAGGTATGTTGTCCACGCCTGTAATATTTGTCTCTTAGAAAACTATTGAGCTGGTGTTTACATATAATTTGTAAGACACGCGGTAATGACGTGGAATGGACCAATCTACCAGCCTTTAATCGTGTGTATGTTCGGGTAGCTATGTCAGTAACGCCTGAGAGCGGGCTTGTCCCTAAATTGTTGTGTTAATAGAGTTCGTAAACGGTGAATCGCAATAACTATATCCCGAAAGACTGGTGGAGCTCTTTGACTACGCCTTAACTCAGTGCGACACTTGAAAAGTTCCTTGACCTGTGCGTCGGAAGCCAGCTACTGATACTCGACTCGGTACATTCGCTGTGATTTGACTATCGTTGTCAATATTTCCCACCGAAAAAGCCACAGGTCCACAGCCGCTGTGTTAGATTAGCCAGTGCCGTAATGATGCAACAGCTGACGGGTCGCTATATTTTTTATGTTAAGTACGACGTTAATGGTAATGTTAATTGTATATCAATAAATATTATTGTTTCCAATATTAGTATTTACGTTTGGTTGAGGAAGAACGCCATATCAAACTTTGTAATGGCTGATCATATGTAGAGTATACTTAACTAATAGTTTCTATACATTCTGTATGTTAAAAAAATATTTATACTCTGACATACAGTGAGGCAACTTCAGCCGTATATTCGATGGAAATAATAGGATGATGGCCCGTCATCGAAATAGCCACATTTTCCATATCCCTGTAGGCGCCCTCCTTCACGATGGTATTTACAGAACACGACGTATGATTGAATGAACAAACGTAATGCCGCGTCCAAACGTTATGTTCATTCATAGCGGTGTTACAGGATGGGGACTTGTGTACATAAGATTTAACATTATCTACTTCATCCGAGAAGGACTTCTCTTAATCTGCGATGGTTTGGCATAAGACAAATTACGACAGTTGCCTCGAGAGGCTGTACCCTCATCCCCAGTCGCAAACAATGGTTTTCATATGCGCAATTTTGTTTACTGTTGGTATTAGTTTGCTTCTGTTTTATTCTGAATGAACTGCATACTGCAGGACGTCATTATATACTCACAGGCTGTACCACTGAGTACATTCAAAAAAAGGAAACACAATACAGTCAGTGGTAATATACGAAGGTTGGAACTTACATAGTGCAACTATTTATTCACAATGCAACCATTTATTCACAACAGACACAAAAGAGTTACATGTTTGCACCTGTTACTGTTCGTCAAAGTAGTCAGCAGCGTTTTGTAGAACGCGTTGCCAGTGGTGTGGAAGGCGTAGTATACCGTTAGCAGTCTGTTCTGTTGGTGCGAATGGAGCGTTCTACTGCCTGTCGAATCTCTGGAACAGTTCGGAATAGAATGCTACGAAGTGGTGCCTTCATCTTCGGAATCTAGTCAGTCACAAGGACCTAGGTCCTGGGAGTATGGTGGATGGTGTAGTACTTCCCAGTCCCATAAGTAGAGCAGCCACAGCAAAATGATGGGTAGGTTGCACAGAAAGTGTCGCCGCTTCTTTCGCAAAGCTGGTCGCAGGTGGTGCTCCAAAAACGAACAGCAATACTGCGCATTGACGGTCTGCCGTGGAGGAACGTAATGCGTTAGGATAACACCATCACAGTCGTACACGAGAATCACCATAACTTTAGACCGCACCATCATCAGAAGAGGCTCTGCTAACGGTATACTACGCCTTCCACATCGCTGGCAACGAGTTCTTCACAACGCTGGCGGCTACTTTGAAGGACAGTTACAGGTGCAAACATGTAACTCTTATGTATCGGTTGTGAATAAATAGTTGCAACTGTTTTAAGTTCCAACCCTCGTATATGGTGCGTGTGTTTTATATGTTAATACAACGTAGTATCCAGCTCGTTCGGAATAAAACACAAAGCAGACGGATAGCTCCAGCAAACAAAATTACGCACATGAAAGCCGCTGTATCCGTCTAAGGATCAGGTTGCAGACTCTCGAAATACGTCATTGGATCTCAATAAAAATGTTGTTGACGCAAGTACTTTGATTTGTCTATTTACAGGCATCAATTTGTGATTGTACAAACAAATGAAGGTACGTTATCTGAATTGTTATTTATTCATTGAAACATATGGGCGGCAATATTTGTGATGAAGTTAAGCGTGACAATAAATAAAATAGTTGTTAAATGTATTTGCCTGTCTCCATGTTCTCCGTTTAAGTATTTGTCTTTAACGCTATTTATGGAGTGCTTTGATATGTTGTGTTGTGGTCTTCAGTCCAAAGACAGGTTTGGTGCAGCTTTCCATGCTACTCCATCCTGTGCATGCCTCTTCATCCTTCTGCATCTGCTTAGTGTATTCATCCCTTGGCTCTCTCTACGATTTCTATCCTCTACAGCCCCTCCCTCCCCTCCCGCTCCCCTCGATACTAAATTGGTGAACTCATGATGCCTCAGAACGTGTCCTACCAACCGATCCCTTCTTCTAGCCAAGTTGTGCCACAAATTCCTCTTCACCCCAATTCTGATCAGTATTTCCTTATTAGTTATGTGATCTACCCATCTAATCTTCAGCATTCTTCTGTAGCACCAAATTTCAAAAGTTCTTCTTGCCTAAAATGTTTATCGTCCATGTTTCCCATCAGTACATGGCTACACTCCATACAAATACTTTAAGAAAAAGACTTCCTAGCACGTAAATCTATACTCGATGTTAACAAATTCAGAAACGCTTTTCTTGCCATTACCACTTTACATTTTATATCCTCTCTACGCCGATCATCCTGTTATTTTGCTGCCCAAATAGCAAAACCCATCTGCTACTTTAAGTGTCTCATTTCCTGATCTAATTCCCTCACCAACGCCTGATATAATTCGACTACATTCCATTATCTTCGTTTTGCTTTTGTTGCTCATCTTATAGCCTCCTTTAAAGACACTGTCCATTCAGTTCAACTGTTCTTCCAAGTCCTTTGCTGTCTCTGACAGAGTTACAATGTCATCGGCAAACTTCAAGGTTTTTTCTTCTCTTCCTGGATTTTAATTCCTACTTCAATTTTTTCTTTGGTTTTCTTTACTGCTTGTTCAGTGTACGGATTGAATAACACGGGGATAGGCTACATTCCGTCTCACTCCCTTCTCAACCATTACTTCCCTTTCGTGTCCCTCGACTCTTATAATAGTCATCCGGTTTCTGCACAAATTGTAAATAGCCTTTCGCCCCCTGTATTTGACTCCTCCCATTTGAAAGAGAGTGTTCCAGTCAACATTGTCAAAAGCTTTCTCTAAGTCTACAAATGCTAGAAACGTAGGTTTGCCTTTCCTTAATCTTTCTTCTAAGATAAGTCGTAAGGTCAGTATTGCCTCACGTGTTCCAACATTTCTACGGAATCCAAACTGATTTTCACCGAGGTCGGCTTGTACCAGTTTTTCTATTCGTCTGTAAAGAATTCGTGTTAGTATTTTGCAGCTGTGACTTATTAAACTGGTAGTTGATACTTTTCACACCTGTGAACACCTGCTTTATTTGGGATTGGAATTATTATATTCTTCTTGAAGTCTTCTTGCCCACCCGATGGAAGAGTTTGCTCATGGCTGGTTCTCCTAAGGCTATCAGTAGTTCTAATGGAATGTTGTTTACCTCCAGTGCATTGTTTCGACTTAGGTCTTTCCGTTCTCTGTGAAATTCTTCACGCAGTATCATCTCTCCCATCTCATATTCATCTACGCCCTCTTCCATTTCCGTAATATTGCCCTCCAGTACATCGCCTTTGTATAGACCCTCGATATACTCCTTCCACCTTTCGGCTCTCCCTTCTTTGCGTAGGACTGGATTACCATCTGAGCTCTTGATATTCATACAAGTGGTTCTCTTTTCTGCAAAGGTCTCTTTAATTTTCCTGGAGGCAATATGTATTTTACCCATAATGATGTATGCCTCTACATCCTTACATTTGTCTTCTAACCATTCCCGCTTATCCGTTTAGCACTTCCTGCCGATCTCATTTTTGAGACGTTTGTATTCCTTTTCGCCTGCTTCATTTGATGGCATTTTTATATTTTTTCCTTTCATCAATTCAATATTTTTTGTGTTACCCAAGGATTTATAATAGCCCTCGTCTTTTTACTTACTTGATCCTGTGCTGCCTTCACTATTTCGTCCCTCAAAGCTACCAATTCTTCTTATACTGTATTACTTTCCCGTGTTGTCGATTTTTCCCTAATGCTCCCTCTGAAACACTCTACAACCTCTAGTTCTTTCAGTTCATCCAGGTCGCATCTCCTTAAATTCCTGCTCTTTTTTTCAGTTTATTCATTTTTAGTTCATAAACAATAAATTGCGTTCAGGGTCTACATCTGCCTCTGGGAATGTCTTACAATTTAAAACCTAGTTTCTAAACCTGTCTTACCATCATATAATCAGTCTGAAATTTTTCGGTGTCTCCAGGTCTGTTCCACGTGTACAGCCTTGTTTCACGATTCTTAAACCAAGTGTTAGCGATGGTTAAGTTATGCTCTGTGCAAAATTTAACAGGCGCTTTCGTGTTTCATTTCTTACTCCCATTCCATATTCACCTATTACTTTTCCTTCTCTTCCTTTTCCTAGTATCGAATTCCAGTCCCCCAAGGCTATTAAATTTCGTCTCCCTTAACTATTTCAATAACTTCTTTTATCTCATGACATATTTGTTCAATCTCTTCATCTGCAGAGCTAGTTGACATATAAACTTATACTACTGTGGTAGGCGTGGGCTTCATGTCTATCTTGGCTACAATAATGTGTTCGCTATGGTGTTAGATCCGAAAGGGGGGCTGTTTTGCCTCTGGAATATTTTACTGAAGAGGACGCCATGATCATTTAACCACACAGTAAAGCCGCATGCCTTCGGGAAAAACTACGACTGTAGGTGCCCCTTGCTTTCAGCCGTTCGCAGTATCAGGACAGCAATGGTGTTTTTGGTTAGTGTTAAAAGGCCAGATCAGTCAGTTATCCAGACTGTTGCCCCTGCAACTACTGAATAGTCTGCTGCCCCTCTATAAATGAACCTAATTCTGTGGTCAACAGTTCAGATATATGATACACAGAATTATTATGCAACGAGCTATTATGTGCAATAACGCCCCAAAAAAATTATTTTGAGTATGTCGTGACTCTGTTGTAAAATTTGAGGTTTTAAGCAGCCGTCTGAAGCGTGTATAGCGGCGTACTCTTGCTGGTTCGAGTATAATTAGACACAACATTTTTTTCTTTTATTTGAACTATATTTTTATAGTATTGAAATGTTAAAAAGCAAAATAACGTTTTTACTATTCATTATCATCTTCTGAAAATACTATGTGTTTTATATATTATTACGTTTGTATTTGCTTTTAATCGTCACGATTTCTTGCAGTTTTAAACATGGCTGTTTCTGAGCAACTGTATACAGTTTTCAAACATAGGAATTAGGCAGCCAACTGGTTGCAAATAACTGTTTGGTACAATTGACCTAGGTTTCGACACGTACCAAGGATGTCTTCATCAGAATGAAATTTTGAGAAACCGTAAAATTACATTGCAAGAAATCAGTGGGCAGAATTTAGAGCAGCTGTATGATGCCCATGTTTGACTTATTTTCTGTTTGATGATTCGGATTTTTTATTAATTATAATCTATTGTGAATACTGATAATTGCTTGCGATTAGTTATTGAAAGTAAAAAGTATTCCTTTTATTATAAAATATTATTCAATATGTGTAAATTAACATTTCACTTCGATAGCAAATATAGAGTGGAAATAAGAGAAGATGCATTCAGCAAGAATCGAACCAACCTCGCGATAACAACACTAGAAAACCGGTGCGGACAGCGTTGTTTCTTTTCTTTATTATTATTATTATTATTATTATTATTATTATTATGTGCGATTGGACCCATACGGATCACGCAAAGCTTTTCCGATTCAATTTTTTAATTCTCCAAACTTCTCTCATTCTTTCCCCATGAATTCTCTTTCTTTCCTCTGTCCATTTTGTCCCCTGTCTCTTGCAAACTTCATTCTCGGGTTGTACTTTCCAACTATTGATTTTTTGCCTGTATACATTTCTGTTTATAACTTTTGAAGAATTTATTTGTGCATTTGCTAGATCTGTTTTGGTTTCTTGTATCCAGGGTATGGTTTTCAATGTATATTAAAATTTTGTGGGAGAGTCTGGGTGTTGGGAGTCTGTGGATATGACCGTAAAATTTTAGTCTTCTTTTCCGGATGTCTGCGGCGAGGTTAGATAATTTTTCTGTAGTTTTCCGAGACTGTAACCTGTATCCATCTTCAGTTCTTTTTGGGCCAAGAATCTTTCTGATAATTTTGCGTTCCTCTTTCAGGATGCCTTCCAGGTCGCCTTTTCTATGGAGTGTGAGTGTTTTGCTGGCATATAGTGCTTCGGGCTTGATTACTGTATTGTAGTGTCGTATTTTTGAGTGAATGGAGAGAGACTTTTTATTGTAGATGTTGTGGGTTTTCCAGTATGCTCTTTTCAGTTTTTGCAGCCGAACTTTTTGTGCAGTTTTCTCTCTCCCTGTGGGTTCTAGGACCTCGCCTAAGTATTTAAAGAATGGAACTCTCTCAATTTGTCCATATTTTGTAGTCAGTTTTTGAGTTTCAAATTTTGAGCAGATGAATTTGGTTTTTTGGAAGGAAATTTGTAGCCCAACTTTTTCGGCGCATTCTTTGAGAATGTCTATCTGTTTAATTGCTGTGGTCTCGTTTTCTGCTAGAATGGCCACGTCATCTGCAAATGCCAAGCATGAAATTTTAATACCATCTTTAGATCTTCCTAGTTGTATAGGCTTCCAGTAATTTCGATTCTTCAGTTCTTTTTCCCATTCTCGGATGACTTTGTCTAAGACAAGGTAGAAGAGGAGTGGAGACGAGCCGTCACCTTGTCTGACGCCGGTTTTGATCAGGAAGGGCTCTGATATTTCACCCAAGAATTTTATCTTAGAAGTTGTGTTTGTGAGCGTTTCTTTGATAAGGTTTAGGGTTTTCGGATCGAGTCCTAGCTCCTCAAGGATAATAAAGAGAGATTGCCTATCAATTGAATCATAAGCCTTTGCGAAATCAACAAAGGAACAAATGATCGGACTGTTTCTGACTGCTTTGTATTTTAGTGTTGTCTTCAGATTGAAAATTTGTTCTGCACAGGATCGGTGAGGGCGAAAGCCAGCTTGGTATTCACCAATACTGTGTTCGAGTTGTTCTTGTGTTCGTTGAAGAAGACAAGCTGAGAGGATTTTATAAGTGACTTGGAGAAGGGAATTCCTCGATAGTTGTTTATATCTGCCATGTCTCCCTTTTTATGCAGTGGATGAATTAGGGCGCATTTCCAATCTTCTGGTAGCTTTTCTGTCTGCCAAATGTCTGTGATGATTTGAGTGAGTTCTTTGAGGGAATTTGGTCCAAGATTTTTAAGTAGTTCTGCAGTGATATTATCTTCTCCGGATGCCTTGTTGTTTTTCAGTCTATGAATATGTCTTTGGATCTCCTCTAGTGTAGGTGGTGGGGATTCTGGATTTGTGTAGACAGCAGTTTCTTGAGGGAATCTTGAAGAAGGTTCAGGGCAATTGAGGAGTCCGGAAAAGTATCTTGCCAGCTCCTCACAATTTTCCCGATTTGTGAGCGCTAGTTTTCCATCTGGTTTTCTGAAACATAGATTTCGTGAGCCGTATCCATTGATTCTCCCAGCAAAGGTCTTATAGAAGTCTCGTACATTATAGTTACGGAAATTTTCTTCAATAGACTCACACTGTTCCTTGAGGTACTTCCTCTTGACTTGTCTGATTGTTTTTGCCACTTGTCTTCTGGTGTTGTGGAAGTGATCTAGATTTTCTGGGGATTTTTTACTGTTATACTTCAGAAAGGCTTTCTTTCTTTCTTCCAGCGCTTTTTCACATCCAGAGTCCCACCAGGGGTGTTTTGTGTTCTTTTTCAATGGGATCAGTTCTTTTGCCTTCTTTGTAATTTTTGTTCGAAATTTTTCCCAAGAGTCAGCTGGTTCCTTTTCCCACTCCTCCTTCAGATTGGTTTCTTTGATTGTTCGTGTGTCAAATTTCATCATGTGTGTTTTCTTCGGATAGAATTTTTTTGGGGTGAATTTCACTTTAATGCGTGTTAAGTAGTGGTCTGAGTCAATGTTCGCCCCTCTGCGGACTTGGACATCATGGATCTCTTTCTGTACGAAATAGGAGATGGCAATGTGGTCAATCTGATATTCGCCGATCTCTTGTATGGGGGACCTCCAGGTCTTTTGTTTTCTAGGTTTTTTTCTCAAAGATGTAGACATTATTTTTAGATTATTTTGTTGGCATAGTTCAATAAATCTCAGTCCGTTTCTGTTGGTGAATCTGTATGCTGGATATTTTCCTACAGTTTTTTGGTGTTCTTTCTCTCTGCCAATTTGTGCATTGAAATCTCCCATTAAGATTTTGATATCATCCCGGGAATTTTGGCCATGACATCTTCAAGTTTAGTCCAGAATTTTTCAGTTTGTAGTTGGCGTTTTTTGTTGTCTATGTTTGTGGGTGCATGAACATTTATCAATGTGTATTTCTTGTTGGCGCACTGGATACGCATGGTCATGAGGCGATTATTTATGGAAGAGACCTCTCTAATTGAGCCTAATATATTTCTGTGCACCGCAAATGCCATGCCCAGGAGTGGCGTACCATTGGCAATTCGTTTGTCGGTCTTGCTCTTGAAGATGCGATAGTTTCCATAGTCTATTGTATTTTCATCCGTGAATCTAGTTTCTTGTAACGCAAATATCTTAATTTTTTGTTGGTCTAGCTCTGTTACTAAGTTGTGTAATTTTCCAGGTTGAATTAGGGTCTGAATGTTAAAGGTACCAATGTACATGGGAACCTTGGGACGAAGTTTGCTTGAGAACTCTGATCGTGATGGCCCGGGTTCCCCAGAATCCGAAAACCCAGTCTGTCGACGAGTGGATTGGTTACCACCTGGGGTAATTCTGTCATTACTCTCACGAATCATGATAGCTTGTAAGTTTTGGTCCAGTGTTTCCACTGGGTGTTTAGAACCAGGGATTGTCAGTTCCTGGAGCATACAATACAGCCGCACCTACTAGATGGACAGACGCTGACCTCGCTGCCGCTCGACTCGAGTACAGACGCATTCAGGATTTGGAATGTGAGATTTTTTTTCAAGGTTTTCTCCTATAGATCCGCCGTGTTCTGCGTTAACAGGGTCACCTCGTGTAGGATGTGGCTCTTCACCACGCACGGACGGTCTTGGACGTAGCTTCCTCAGAGGCAAAGGTCTTGCATACCTCCTCAGCTCATCCCTGGGGTGGTGAGGACCAGTACTGAGTCAACCCCAAGCAAAGGTGCTACCTCTACCAACCACCTTGACCCCTTCTTTCCTTTATTATTATTATTTCTTTACTTTCTCAGACGTTAAGTCTGGTTGAGAATGGAAAGTGACGCGGACCTTGATCAAGCGTCACTTCCTATTAACTGTACGGTATGTGTTATATTGCATTTAGGAACTTTCGGGTAATTGAACATGTATCAATAATTACGGATTTCTGTAGTTGTATATATGTGTTTGGATGTAGCTGTATTGCATTGATGTACTGGTGGATATTGTGTGGTATGACTCCTGTAGTTGATACTATAATTGGTATGATGTCAACTTTATCCTGATGCCACATGTCTTTGACTTCCTCAGCCAGTTGGATGTATTTTTCAATTTTTTCTCATGTTTTCCTTTGTATATTTGTTGTATTGGGTATGGATATTTCGATTAGTTGTGTTAATTTCTTCTTTTTATTCGTGAGTATGATGTCAGGTTTGTTATGTGGCGTTGTTTTATCTGTTATAATGGTTCTGTTCCAGTATAATTTGTATTCATCATTCTCCAGTACATTTTGTGGTGCATACTTGTATGTAGGAACTTGTTGTTTTAAAAGTTTATGTTGTAAGGCAAGCTGTTGATGTATTATTTTTGCGACATTGTCATGTCTTCTGGGGTATTCTGTATTTGCTAGTATTGTACATCTGCTTGTGATGTGATCTACTGTTTCTATTTGTTGTTTACAAAGTCGGCATTTATCTGTTGTGGTATTGGGATCTTTAATAATATGCTTGCTGTAATACCTGGTGTTTATTGTTTGATCCTGTATTGCAATCATGAATCCTTCTGTCTCACTGTATATATTGCCTTTTCTTAGCCATGTGTTGGATGCGTCTTGATCGATGTGTGGCTGTGTTAGATGATACGGGTGCTTGCCATGAAGTGTTTTCTTTTTCCAATTTACTTTCTTCGTATCTGTTGATGTTATGTGGTCTAAAGGGTTGTAGAGGTGGTTATGAAATTGTAGTGGTGTAGCCGATGTATTTATATGAGTGATTGCTTTGTGTATTTTGCTAGTTTCTGCTCGTTCTATAAAGAATTTTCTTAAATTGTCTACCTGTCCATAATGTAGGATTTTTATATCGATAAATCCCCTTCCTCCTTCCTTTCTGCTTAATGTGAATCTTTCAGTTGCTGAATGTATGTGATGTATTCTATATTTGTGGCATTGTGAACGTGTAAGTGTATTGAGTGCTTCTAGGTCTGTGTTACTCCATTTCACTACTCCAAATGAGTAGGTCAATATTGGTATGGCATAAGTATTTATAGCTTTGGTCTTGTTTCTTGCTGTCAATTCTGTTTTCAGTATTTTTGTTAGTCTTTGTCTATATTTTTCTTTTAGTTCTTCTTTAATATTTGTATTATCTATTCCTATTTTTTGTCTGTATCCTAGATATTTATAGGCATCCGTTTTTTCCATCGCTTCTATGCAGTCGCTGTGGTTATCCAATATGTAATCTTCTTGTTTGGTGTGTTTTCCCTTGACTATGCTATTTTTCTTACATTTGTCTGTTCCAAAAGCCATACTTATATCATTGCTGAATACTTCTGTTATCTTTAGTAATTGGTTGAGTTGTTGATTTGTTGCTGCCAGTAGTTTTAGATCATCCATGTATAGCAAATGTGTGATTTTGTGTGGGTATGTTCCAGTAATATTGTATCCATAATTTGTATTATTTAGCATGTTGGATAGTGGGTTCAGAGCAAGGCAGAACCAGAAAGGACTTAATGAGTCTCCTTGGTATATTCCACGCTTAATCTGTATTGGCTGTGATGTGATATTATTTGAATTTGTTTGGACATTAAGTGTGGTTTTCCAATTTTTCATTACTATGTTTAGGAACTGTATCAATTTAGGATCTACTTTGTATATTTCCAATATTTGTAGTAACCATGAGTGGGGTACACTATCAAAAGCTTTTTGGTAATCAATGTATGCGTAGTGTAGCGACCTTTGTTTAGTTTTAGCTTGATATGTCACCTCTGCATCTATTATCAGTTGCTCTTTACATCCTCGTGCTCCTTTGCAACAGCCTTTTTGTTCTTCATTTATAATTTTGTTCTGTGTTGTATGTGTCATTAATTTCTGTTTAATGATTGAAGTTAATATTTTTTATATTGTTGGTAGGCATGTTATGGGGCGATATTTAGCTGGGTTCGCTGTGTCTGCTTGATCTTTAGGTTTCAGAAAGTTATTCCATGTGTAAGTGTATCAGGGAATGTGTATGGGTCTGCAATGTAACTGTTAAATAATTTAGTTAGATGTGAATGTGTTGAGGTGAACTTCTTTAACCAGAAATTTGCTATTTTATCATTTCCAGCGGCTTTCCAATTGTGAGTAGAATTAATTGCTTGGGTGACTTCATGTTGCAAAATTATCACTTCAGGCATTTGTGGTATCATCTTGTATGTGTCTGTTTCTGCTTGTATCCACCGTGCATGCCTGTTATGTTGTACCGGGTTAGACCATATGTTGCTCCAGAGGTGTTCCATGTCTGTTATGTTCGGTGGATTGTTTGTTTTAATGTGTGTGTTATCTATTGTCTGGTAAAATTTCTTTTGGTTTGTGTTGAATGTTTGGTTTTGTTTCCTTCTATTTTCACTTTTTTTGTATCTTCTGAGTCGTTTGGCTAATGCTTGTAATTTCTGCTTCTTTTCGTCTAATTGCTCTGTCGCTTCTTGTTGTGAGATTTTACCTAACCTTTTTCGTTTTTTTTCCGAGATTTCATTTCTTATAAATTGCGTTAGCTGTCCCACGTCTTTTCTCAATTTTTCTATTCTGATCTGCAGCCTGTGTTGCCATGCTGGTTTTGTGGGTTTCTTCTGTGTGTTGGTTGGTTCTGATCTCTGCCTAGTGTGTATATTTAGTGTAGTGAGTGCTCCTATATAAACCAGTAGTTGCAACTCTTCCATAGTTGTGTTTTCATTTATTTTGTTGTGTATGATTGTGTTGATAGTTTTTATTGTTTCGACTTGTGGGTTATTTGGTGGTCTATGCAAGAATGGTCTTATGTCTGTATTTGTGTCTCTGTATTCTATATATGTCAGCTGAAATTTTTCTTCTATATCTAACATGTGTGTCACTTCGTGTTCTATTTGTGCTTGTTCTGGTGGCTGTCTTGAGATTTCGTTTTCCTCTGATTGTTTAATTGGTGCGTGTTGTTCTTTGTTTGTTTGCTCTGGGATGTTTGAGTCCATTACTGTATTTTCTTCTTCTTCTGATTGCACATTATTTTGTTCCAGTATTTGTTGTACTTGTTGTTTGATGTTTTCTAATTCTGACTGGGGTATCCTGTTATTTTTGATTATTATTATTATTACTGAGAGTGCGCGGAAATCTTCGCTCAATTTTCATAAAGTGTGTTTGATACGTGTATCATAACTGTTGCGGGAGACCGAGGTCCGGGCACTGACACTCATATTATCGTACTTGAACGAAGAAAAAAAAAAAAGAAAATGGAGGAATTCAAGTCCATAAGGTGTCGAAGCTCGGGAAACATTTCCGTGACTGTCTGTACTGATCTGACCGACCGGTAACAGATTCAGAAGCGCGGCTCTGAATTGCTTCGACGTCTTCCTTCGACGCGATCTACTGGAGATCTGCATCTGCATCTACATACATAGTCCGCAAACCACGGCACGGTGCACGGCGGAAGGTGTGTGGTATCACTATTAGTCATTTCCTTTCCTGTTCCGCTCGCAAACAGAACGAGGGAAAAACGGCTGCCTCTTAAATTCGAGAATCTTATCTACATAGTCATTATGCGAAATGCACGTTGGCGGCAGTAGAATCCTTCTCCAGTCGGCCTCAAATGCCGGTTCCCTAAATTTGTGCAGTACTGTCTCGCACAAAGGTCATCGTCTTCCCTCCACGGATCCCCATTTGAATTCAGGAAGCACCTGTGTCATGCTTGGGTGCTGATCGAACCAACCGCTAGCAAGTCTAGCAGCCTGCCTCTCAATTGTTTCGGTGTCTTCTGTTAATCCGACAGTACTCGAGAATGGGCCGCACTAGCGCTGTATACGCCATCTGCTATACGGATGAACTACACTTTCCCAAAATTCTCGCAGTAAAACCAAGTCGAGCATTCGACTTCCCTATTGCCAACCTGACATACTCATTCCGTTTAATATCCCTTTGCAACTTTATGCCTAGATATTTAATCTAAATGACTGTGTGAAGCTGCACACGCATATAATTATGTCAATTACAATTTTTCACAATTAGCATGTGATTTGTATATTCTACCTCCACATGTCAAACGCCAAAAATTGTAATTTACATAATTATACGAAAGAATGTCACAGGTTTACATAAATATGTTCTTATGAATAAGAAAAGACAAATGACGTATACTCCTTGAGCCGTCAGATATGTGTTTATATAACAGGTATGTCAAACATTATCAAGAATCGTCACTGCCTAAAGTTTGACAGCAACAACGTACATGACAAACTGTGTACTAGGTTATAAGACATATTTCACAACCTGTCGTATGAACTGACAAGCATTTCATTTCTGTAGAAGTGCACAATGTAAGTAGATTTATATTACTGCTGTATATGTGCAGTTATCATTTTGTAGAAATCGATGCACATTTTGTTCCTCTGTATCAAATGTCGCTGACGATGGGTTATGAACCCGAATACCGGTTTTGGCAAATAAAATAGTTCTAGTGCATCTCACGGAGTAATGAAGATGTCTTTTGGTTATATTTAACACTTAAGCTTTCCCTTTGCTGTCTTTTATTGCCACTCCCCGACTGGGTAGAAGCAACACAGACTCAAAGGAAGGCCTCGGCGCTTGTTGGTGACGTCACGTCAGCTAGGCACATGAACGCCAGGTCTGTTGCAGGCATACTCACAATGGTGGTGTCTCCCTCTCTGACATAGGAGAATGTGAAACTATTGGCGGTAGTTGACCGACACACATTGTTCTGAGAGATTTCTGCAATCAATTAATTGTGCAATTCATTACGCTTCTAAGCAAATAGTGTACTCCTGGACTTAAATTTCCACCTGTTTTAAGGATTGACACACAAAAACAACTTCACGGTCCAGCACCAACAGAATTCGTGCTTCTTTACCTTATTTGTAAATCTGAGGAAGTTACGTTTGTACTGGGTTGCTTTTACAAGAAACTGTGAACATATTGGTGCTCTTCTTTAGGTGTCTCGGTTGACTATGGGGTGAGGAGCACTGAATATTAATGAAATATCTTGCGATTGTACACGTTGGGGCAGGGGGTGGGGGACAGAAGAAGAGGCAAAAGAGAGATACTTGTTTTATCAAATAAAATTTTTTTATCTTATAAAGTTTCTCCTTTGAGTTGCAAGAGGGGAATATTGATCTTTTCTAATGTGCATGTTTAAAAAAGTTTAAGCTCAGCAGTATTTTCGATGTATGAAGCTATTTTGTTTTCTGTTTAGAATTCCTTTCGTTGAAAACGACTGTAATCTAATGCCTGCAACAGTTGGACATTTACACGTGTAAATTAGTTCACATTTCCAGTGACGATGACAAACGTAAATAAATAAAAGAAACGAGTTCATTGTAAGGGGGTTGGGGTAAGTATGGATAACAAAATGGATCAAGTAAATATAGTTACTCGAATGTAAAATTTCCGAAGCTTGCAATGTGGCAAAGAATCTTCTCATATTGATCTACGTTTGTTTCGATAGGATAACTATGATCTTCATTTGTAGCTTTACGATAGTAAGAAAATGTTTCATCTAAATAAAAGTGCAGAATCCAAAACGATACCAAACATTCTGTCCAAAAATAAGAGATTTATAGTGATAAGCACGCTCAGGCGTTTCTGCCTGCAACAGACGTGGCGTTCGCCGTGCCTAGCTGACGTGACGTCACCAAGCGTCGAGGCCTCCGTTTGAGTCGGTGTCGGTAGAAGCCCCCGACCCGCCGACCCGCTCAGTGAGAGCTTACGTGTGACCAGACATTAACTCCGGCCGCCCTCTCCTTCCCAGAAGTCACCCAGTCTGGCCTCCCGTGCAGTCGTGCTCTTGTCGTGTTCCACGATACCCCATCTAGTCGAGCGACTTCACTGAGTTAAGCAGCTTTCAGTAACCCCGAATGCGTTATAAGCAGGCGATTTTTTTCGATATCGGGTTGTTGATGCGCTATGTTAAAGGTAAGAGCAAGAAAATGGGTTCCCTCGAGGATGTGTTTCAAGTGTACCTCTGATCGCTATTGCCGTCAATGGTATTATGTCCACAGTTACCACTCCTGTTGGCGCGTTCATTGTTTGTGGCCGACTTCACCATCTTCTCCTCCTCCAGCTCTGCAACGTCCGTTCGTCAGTTGCAGCTTACGATACGGCGACTGTCGGAGTGCGCAAACACCACAGGTTTTAAGTTTTCCTCAGACAAATGTGTTCCTGTGCATTTTAACCGTTCGTGTTCACTCTTATTACAGTGAGATGCACTTTATAAGTAACTGAAATGTCAGTTTCACGTCCGACTGAAAGTGCCTCTGTCCTCTATGGTGTAAACACGCAGATGAGCGGCATACGTGGAGGCACACAGAGTGAAACCTCCCACGCATCTCCGTCAGGGAGAGTTGTTTCATTCTTCAGTCAGAAGACTGTTTTGATGCAGCTCTCACGCATCTCTATCCTGTGCGAGGCTCCTCATCTCCGAATAACTCCTGCAGCCTACCTCCTCTGAATCTGCTTACTGTGTACCACGTGTGTTCATAAAGTAAGGTGAGTTTATAATCTTGTGAAAAAATCCCCCTCAGATACAATACACTTGTGCCAATGCTTCCCTAAATCCTCGAAGCACTTCTCATAAGCACTTTTTGGTGCAACCTCGAGTAGTTCCAGCGGTGCAGTTTCTATTTTCTGAATCGTTGAAAATCGTAGGTCTCTTCAGTTCTGGGAACAGGAAAAAGTCGCAGGGAGTCAAGTCCGGTGAATATGGTGGCTGAAGCACGATTGTCGTGTTGTTTTTGGCCAAAAAAGCCCTCACAAGCAACGATGAATAAGCAGGTGCATTGTGATGCAAAAGCCACGAACTGTTTTTCTACAATTCAGGACGTTTACTGCGTATTGCTTCTCGCAAACGGCGCTTAACGCCAAGGTAACACTCCTTGTTGACCTTGAGGCAAAAATCATGATGCACTACGTCACGGTAATTGAAAAAAACAGTGAGCAAAACTTTGACATTTCATCGAATTTCGCGTGCTTTTCTCGGTCTTGGCTCTCCGGTATGCTTCCATTGGGACGATTGAGCTTCGGTTTCGACGTCACACCCGTAAACCCATATTTCGTCACCAGTTATGACCCTCTTGAGCAACTCACCATTATCGTTGACGTCATTGAAGAGCTCCCGAGCGATGCTCATGCGACGGGTCTTCTGATCAAAACTGAGAAGTTTTGGAACAAACTTCACTGACGTCCACATAGTGCGCAAAACATTCAAAGAAACTGCACGAACCGAGCCGACCTACGTGCCAACGTCCTCACTAACTTCTCTTACGGTAATTCGACGATTTTCCAAAACAATTTTCTTCACAGATTCGACGTTTACCTCTGTTGTTGATGTGCTGGGGCGTCCAGAGCGAGGTTCGTCATTGGCATCTTCTCGGCCGTCTTGGAAGATCTCGTACCACTTGTAAACTTTTTTTTTACTTACACTAGACTCACCGTATGCTACTGTCAACATCTGAAGTGTTTGAGCACTTTGTTCCATTTTTCGTTAAAAATTTGATGCAAATTCTTTGCTCTATTTGTTAATAATAATCGAAAATTGTCGAGCACACTAAAACACGTCCAACCTTTCCATCTGTCAAAAACAAACGAAGAACGCTATACACTTGAAACTGAGAACATACGGTCAGGATAAGTGTACCAACATAACAAAAAAATCTATAATCGTATGTACGTTACCCGCGCAATTTGAAGTCCCCTTACTTTTTGAACAGCCCTCTGACGGACCTTGGACTCAATCCCCCACAGCTCCTTTCATTACCAGACTGACGATTTCTCGGTACCTGAGAATACGTCTTCTCAATCCATCCCGTCTTTTGGTCAAATAGTGCCGTAAATTATTTTCCCAGTTAGATTGAGTACATCACCATTAATTATTCGAGCTACTCATCTAATTTTCAAAATTTCAATAGATGCTGTGTTCTCCTTGCTTATCGTACACGGCTACATTCATACAAATACGAGGGCCGTTCAATAAGTAAGGCGACACTTTTTCTTCTGAAAGTGCCATATTATTCCTCACTCTTTTGGGTTTAAAATCCTATTTTCCAACATAATCGCCTTACGCCACCTTAGTGGGAGGCCCTATATGGCCACGTGATACCGCTCCACTTGCCGACTTCGGAGCGCCAATAACCTCCCCGTCAGCTTGCAAAGTACATCCTTCATTGGGCCAAGCAGATGCGGTCTCGGGTGCGCAAACTTGAGAGAGGCCTCGCTTTGTCATGGAGAAGGAGAGTTCATTTCCATTTTTGTGGCGACGGACATGCTGAAGTCGCTTCTTCAGTTTCCTTAGGGTGTCACAGTACAGTTGAGAGTTGATCGCCGCGCCGTCAGGGAGGACGTCGCCACGACTCTACCGGCTGGGGGGAGGGGGAGTGGCCCCACTCCAGATTGCCGTTTTATTTCCGCTTCAAAAATAATGAACCCACGTTTCGTGGCCTGTGACGATGTTCGAGAAAAAATTGCCACGATCAGCCTAGTACGGCGCAAGCAATTCCGCACAGATGGTCCTTCGTTGCCCTTTACGGTCTGCCGTTACGCGCCAACGAACCCGGCGGGCATACATTTCTCACAAGGGAACCTCCCCATCGCACCCCCCTCAGATTTCGTTATAAGTTGGCACAGTGGGTAGGCCTTGAAAAACTGAACACAGATCAATCGAGAAAACAGGAACAAGTTGTGTGGGACTATGAAAAAAATAAGCAAAATATCCAAACTGAGTAGTCCATGCGCAGGATAGGCAACATCGAGGATAGTGTCAGCTCAGGAGCGCCGTGGTCCCGTGGTTAGCGTGAGCAGCTGCGGAACGAGAGGTCCTCGGTTCAAGTCTTCCCTCGAGTGAAAAGTTTACTTTCTTTATTTTCTCAAGTTTATGATCTGTCCGTTCGTTCATTGACGTCTCTGTTCGCTGTGATAAGTTTAGTGTCTGTGTTTTGCGACCGCACCGCAAAACCGTGCGATTAGTAGGCGAAAGGACGTGCCTCTACAATGGGATCCGAAAACATTTGATCGCAAGGTCATAGGTCAACCGATTCCTCCACAGGAAAACACACTGGTGACGGCATGTGCGTCCAATGAAAGGAGTATGTTGTCGACCCACCTAACTTGTACACTTGGTGAATGGGTATAAAGGTTCTTCTACCTTGCCCGATTTAGGTTTTTCCTGTGGATGTGATAATCACTCCCAAAAAAAGTGATGAAAACATAGGAGTTTGTCACATAAACTATAACAAATGAATGCAACAGTTTCACAGTCGCACAGTTTTCCCTTTTAACGTTTTCAAATTTTTCCGTGTGTAGACCGTCAAATCCTGCATATGTCCAAGCAAATTTGAACATGTCCTGGAATTTTGGAGAGCGAAGTTGATTATGTGTGAGTGCCTGAACTTTGATAATTTGCTGAAAATAAAAAATTAAACTTTTCTCTAGAGGGAAGATTTGAACCGAGGACCTCTCGTTCCGCAGCTGCTCACACTAACCACGGGACCACGGCGCTCCTGAGCTCACACTATCCTTGATGTTGCACATGGACTGCTCAGTTTGTATATTTTGGTTATTTTTTTCATAGTTCCACACAACTTTTTTTTGTTTTCTCGATTGATCTGTGTTCAGTTTTTCGAGGCCTATCCACTGTGCCAACTTATAACTAAATCTGAGGGGGGTGCGATGGGGAGGTTCCCTTGTGAGTACCCCAACTGGTGGACGACTGTGTTACTACCGACAAAGACATTCAGTTGTGCAGCAAGGTGCTCGATTGTTTCCGCCTGTCACCTCGAATGAGCGTCTTCGCACTTTCCGAACATTGCAGGAGTGCCGGCCGGCACGCAGACGATCGGACACGTTTGCACGACCTTCTCGCGACAATGACGTACGCTTCGCCCAACGACTCGCCGTGCTTTTGTTCCCTGCCGGGGCTCCGTAGACAACCTGCAAGCGCCTGTGAATATCAGCCTTGCTCTGGTTTTCCGCCAAAAGAAACTCGGAGGCAGCTCTCTGCTTGGAACGCACCTCCGTTACTTACGCCATTTCGGAGGCTGCGTATAGCACCGCCAGGTATCGAACTTCGTGAAACAACAGGGGCTGAAACGGGAATATCCCACGATGTCACACTACAAATTCCGCATTTTTTCAACCGAAAATGTGACGAGAAAAAGTGTTGCATTATTTACTGAACGCCCTTCGTACCTGCAGAACAGACTGTCTTAACAGTTGAATGTACAGGGCTATTACAAATGATTGAAGCGATTTCATAAATTCACTGTAGCTCCATTCATTGACATATGGTCACGACACACTACAGATACGTAGAAAAACTCATAAAGTTTTGTTCGGCTGAAGCCGCACTTCAGGTTTCTGCTGCCAGAGCGCTCGAGAGCGCAGTGAGACAAAATGGCGACAGGAGCCGAGAAAGCGTATGTCGTGCTTGAAATGCACTCACATCAGTCAGTCGTAACAGTGCAACGACACTTCAGGACGAAGTTCAACAAAGATCCACCAACAGCTAACTCCATTCGTCGATGGTATGCACAGTTTAAAGCTTCTGGATGCCTCTGTAAGGGGAAATCAACGGGTCGGCCTGCAGTGAGCGAAGAAACGGTTGAACGCGTGCGGGCAAGTTTCACGCGTAGCCCGCGGAAGTCGACGAATAAAGCAAGCAGGGAGCTAAACGTACCACAGCCGACGGTTTGGAAAATCTTACGGAAAAGGCTAAAGCAGAAGCTTTACCGTTTACAATTGCTACAAGCCCTGACACCCGATGACAAAGTCAAACGCTTTGAATTTTCGGCGCGGTTGCAACAGCTCATGGAAGAGGATGCGTTCAGTGCGAAACTTGTTTTCAGTGATGAAGCAACATTTTTTCTTAATGGTGAAGTGAACAGACACAATGTGCGAATCTGGGCGGTAGAGAATCCTCACGCATTCGTATAGCAAATTCGCAATTCACCAAAAGTTAACGTGTTTTGTGCAATCTCACGGTTTAAAGTTTACGGCCCCTTTTTCTTCTGCGAAAAAAACGTTACAGGACACGTGTATCTGGACATGCTGGAAAATTGGCTCATGCCACAACTGGAGACCGACAACGCCGACTTCATCTTTCAACAGGATGGTGCTCCACCGCACTTCCATCATGATGTTCGGTATCTCTTAAACAGGAGATTGGAAAACCGATGGATCGGTCGTGGTGGAGATCATGATCAGCAATTCATGTCATGGTCTCCACGCTCTCCCGACTTAACCCCATGCGATTTCTTTCTGTGGGGTTATGTGAAAGATTCAGTGTTTAAACCTCCTCTACCAAGAAACGTGCCAGAACTGCGAGCTCGCATCAACGATGCTTTCGAACTCATTGATGGGGACATGCTGCGCCGAGTGTGGGAGGAACTTGATTATCGGCTTGATGTCTGCCGAATCACTAAAGGGGCACATATCGCACATTTGTGAATGCCTAAAAAAACTTTTTGAGTTTTTGTTTGTGTGTGCAAAGCATTGTGAAAATATCTCAAATAATAAAGTTATTGTAGAGCTGTGAAATCGCTTCAATCATTTGTAATAACCCTGTACATGCGAAGTTATCTAATATTTACAGGGCTACAGGGTGTATCAGAAAGAATCATCCGATTTGCCACGTCTATACTTCTGAAACCAATAAACGTATACCATGAATTTTGTTTTTTGATGAACGGGTAAATTAATTTTTTTTTTCATACCTTTCATAGGATTTCATTATACCCCCTTGTGAAACCAATGGCAGATGCGTTCAACATCTGTGTCCGACACTCGGGAACGGCCGGGCGATTTGCCTC
Organism: Schistocerca nitens; assembly: GCF_023898315.1. Classification (NCBI taxonomy): domain Eukaryota; kingdom Metazoa; phylum Arthropoda; class Insecta; order Orthoptera; family Acrididae; genus Schistocerca; species Schistocerca nitens. Next base: position 193,137,223 of record NC_064625.1, read on the forward strand.
TACACAAACAGCCCGTTTCTCGGGACTGTTCATGCCACAGTCTAATGGTCTGTGCCGTAGGGGGATCCACATCATAACTGGTACGAAAGTCACGCTGAAGAGTCATTACTGACCCACAATGCGCAAACGTTGAGCGCAAAACACTACGTTGCCCCGACACAATTTTCACAAGAACTGAAGTGTGTGCACACTGCTGCTACCTTACGGGAACCACGTAAAACTAGTGTGTTTGCTCTTTCCACCAATACCTTATTCAGCATATATCTCAAATAACATAATAGTTACGATTTTTTTTTATTCACCCTGTATTTCCTTGCTATTGCTAATTTGCATTTTATATCCTCGCTACTTCGGCATTGGTGAGACACTTTGCTTTACAAGAAACAAAACTAGTCCACCGCTTTTAGTGTTTCACCCCCTAAACTAGTTCCCTCACCATCGCCTCATACAATTAGACTACATTCCATTACGCTTCTTTTGTTTTTTTTTATGTTCGTCATATAACATCGAAATGTCGACTCCATTCATCTGCCCTTTCTGCTGTTTAAATTCCGTGATACGGTTGACTTGATCCTGCTGCTCCTGGAGCTACGCACGTACACTGCGAGCTGTGTGACACCGTGCCCACTTGTGTTGATCCCTTGTGCATTCCAGAGCGGCCAGATCACCCACGGAATGCCACGCAAACATTCCTCAGATCACAACGCTCCCCCGTCCGGTCTGATCCCTTCCGACGATTGTTGCAGGGTGTTCGCTTTCAGACGTTCCGCGCTGTACATCGTACACCGTGTGATCAAAAGTATCCGGACACCTGGCTGTAAATGACTTAAAAGTTCGCGGTTCCATCCATCAGTAATGCTGGAATTCAGTATGGTGTTGACACTCTTAGCCTTGATGACAGATTCCACTTTCGCAGGCTACGTTCAATCAGGTGCTGGAAGGTTTCTTGGGGAATACCAGCCCATTCTTCACGGAGTGCTGCACTGAGGAGAGCTATCGATCGATGTCGATCGTTGAGGCCTGGTACGAAGCCGGCGTTCTAAAACATCCCAAATGTGCTCTATAGGATTTAGGTCAGGACTTTGTGCAGGCCACTCTATTACAGGGATGTTATTGCCGTGTAACCACTCCGCCACAGGCCGTGCGTTACGAACAGGTGCCCGATCGTGTTGAAAGATGCAGTCGCCATCCCCGAATTGCCCTTCAACATTGGGGAGCAAGAAGGTGCTTAAAGCATCAATGTAGGCCCTTGCTGTCATAGTGCCACGCAAAAGAACGAGGGGTGCAAAAACACGACCACACCACAACCTCCGAATTTTACTGTTGGCACTACACACGCTGGCAGATGACGTTCACCGGGCATTCGCCATACCCAAACCCTGCCTTCGGATCGCCACATTGTGTACAGTGATTAGTCACTCCACACAACGTTTATCCACTGTTCAATCGTCCAATGTTTACGCTCCTTACACCAAGCGAGGCGTCGTTCGGCATTTAGCGTCGTGATGTCCGCTTATGAGCGGCCGCTCGACGATTAAATCCAAGTTTTCTCACCTCCCACCACTTGCAGTGGATCCTGATGCAGTTTGGAATTCCTGTGTGACGGTCTGGATAGAGGGGATAGATGACTGCCTATTACACATAACGACCCTCTTCTATTGTTGCCTGTCTCTGTCAGTCCTCCTTACACCAAGCGAGGCGTCGTTCGGCATTTAGCGTCGTGATGTCCGCTTATGAGCGGCCGCTCGACGATTAAATCCAAGTTTTCTCACCTCCCACCACTTGCAGTGGATCCTGATGCAGTTTGGAATTCCTGTGTGACGGTCTGGATAGATGGGATAGATGACTGCCTATTACACATAACGACCCTCTTCTATTGTTGCCTGTGTCTGTCAGTCAACAGACGACGTCGGCCTGTACGCTTTTGTGCTGTACGTGTCCCTTCACGTTTCCACTTGACTATCACATTGGAAACAGTGGACCTAGGGATGTTTAGTAGTGTACAAATCTGGCGTACAGGCGTATGACACAAGTGACACCTGATTAAGTTCGAAGTCTGTGGGTTCCTCGGAGCGCCACATTCTGCTCTCTCTCTCTCTCTCTCTCTCTCTCTCGGTGCCTAATGACTACTCAGGTTGCTGATATGGAGTACCTGGCGGTAGGTGGCAGCATAATTCATCTACTATGAAAAACTCGTGTTTTTTGGGTGTGTCCGGATACTTTGGATCACATAACGTATCAAATAATGACATTTGTAGTTCAAGCTTTTACATATTTTTTATCATAAACAGAGGCATTAAACCTAACAGTACCAACAAAGTCTCCGTAACGCCTAGTACAGTTAACTGTTGTTCAGGTTTATTAACAACACCCTTGTTAAATATGTACTGATGTATAAGTACAGTTGAGAACCTGAAAATATCTTTTGGCACAATCTTAGCAGTAACAACGCTTTTTCGTGATGTATATACAGAGAAGAGAGATACTTTATAAACGCCAAAGAAAATTTTTAAAAATACAGGTTTCATTAATTATAGTAGTGTTTTATTCATAACATAAATCTTAAAGATACAGAGGTGTGAAAGATGGGTCTTGTACTCGAAAGTGGGAGAAACACATTTACTGCTAAGAGTTTAAACCTTTTTGATTACGTTCTTCTGAAAAATTCAAAACAATTACGGAATCTGGCTTAACAAAGCATTAAAAATAATACGTATTTTTTTGAAAATTTTAAAATGTGTAGTATGTGACTAGATTACAATATTTTCAAGAGGTGGGCATGAAGTACCCCCTCCCTCTTCGGTATTGCGAGGGTTAATGCCGTGTTGGAGTTGTAGCGTAACTGATAGTTTTGTAAACTAATAGCAGGAAGATGTCACGTCTAATAGAAGTATTATCTGCAACAGTCGAGGTTATTTATTATAAATAATGCATATGCATATTATGGAAATGGAAGAGGAGGTAGATGAAGATAAAATTGGAGATATGATACTGCGTGAAGAGTTTGACATAGTACTGAAAGACCTAAGTCGAAACAAGGCCCCCGGAGTAGACAACATTCCGTTAGAACTCCTGACGGCCATGGGAGAGCCAGTCCTGACAAAACTACCATCTGGTGAGCAAGATATGAGACATGCGCAATACCCTCGGACTTCAAGAAGAATATAATAATTCCAATCCCAAATAAAGCAGGTGTTGACAGATGTGAAAATTACCGAACTATCAGTTTAATAAGTCACAGCTACAAAATACTAACGCGAATTCTTTACAGACGAATGGAAAAACTGGTAGAAGCGGACCTCGGGGAAGATCAGTTTGGATTCCGTAGAAATGTTGGAACACGTGAGGCAATACTGACCCTACGACTTATCTTAGAAGAAAGATTAAGGAAAGGCAAACCTACGTTTCTAGCATTTGTAGACTTAGGGATAGCTTTTGACAACGTTGACTGGAATATTCTTTCAAATTCTGAAGGTGGCAGGGGTAAGATACAGGGAGCGAAAGGCTATTTACAATTTCTACATAACCAGATGGCAGTCATAAGAGTCGAGGGACATGAAACGGAAACAGTGGTTGGGAAGGGTGTGAGACAGGGTTGTAGTAGCCTCTCCCCAATGCTATTCAATTTGTATATTGAGCAAACAGTAAAGGATACAAAAGAAAAATTCGGAGTAGGTATTAAAATCCATGGAGAAGACATAAATACTTTGAGATTCGCCGATGACATTGTAATTCTGTCAGAGACAGCAAAGGACTCGGAAGATCAGTTGAACGGAATGGACAGTGTCTTGAAAGGAGGATATAAGATGAACATCAACAAAAGCAAAACGAGGATAATGGAATGTAGTCGAATTAAGTCGGGTGATGCTGAGGGAACTAGATTAGGAAATGAGACACTAAAAGTAGAAGTAGTAAAGCAGTTTTGCCATTTGGGGAGCAAAATAACTGATGATGGTCGAAGTAGAGAGGATATAAAATGTAGACTGGCAATGGCAAGGAAATCGTTTCTGAAGAAGAGAAATTTGCTAACATCGAGTATAGATTTAAATGTCAGGAAGCCGTTTCTGATAGTATTTGTATGGAGTGTAGCCATATATGGAAGTGAAACATGGACGATAAATAGTTTAGACAAGAAGAGAATAGTTTTCGAAATGTGGTGCTACAGAAGAATGCTGAAGATTAGATGGGTAGATCACATAACTAATGAGGAGGTGTTGAATAGAATTGGGGAGAAGAGGATTTCGTGGCACAACTTGACGAGAAGAAGGGACCGGTTGGTAGGACATGTTCTGAGGCATCAGGGGGTCACCAATTTACTATTGGAGGGCAGCGTGGAGGGTAAAAATCGTAGAGGGAGACCAAGAGATTCAGAAGGATGTAGGTTGCAGTAAGTACTGGGAGATGAAGAAGCTTGCACAGTATAGAGTAGCATGGAGAGCTGCATCAAACCAGTCTCAGGACTGAAGACCACAACAACAACAATGTATATGCTTGAACTCTTGTTGTGTAGACGAGCGACTCGAATGTTTCCGCAGTAGCCAGAAATCTTAATTAACTGCCAGTCTGTCAGAAAGTAAACACAAGTTACCCGTCAGAAGCTTTTGCTGTCATGAGGCATACCTGTGTCCTGGTTTGTGGGCTGGCTCAAGTCTGCATCTTGCTGGCAAATTACACTCCTGGAAATTGAAATAATACCGTGAATTCATTGTCCCAGGAAGGAGAAACTTTATTGACACATTCCTGGGGTCAGATACATCACATGATCACACTGACAGAACCACAGGCACATAGACACAGGCAACAGAGCATGCACAATGTCGGCACTAGTACAGTGTATATCCACCTTTCGCAGCAATGCAGGCTGCTATTCTCCCATGGAGACGATCGTAGAGATGCTGGATGTAGTCCTGTGGAACGGCTTGCCATGCCATTTCCACCTGGCGCCTCAGTTGGACCAGCGTTCGTGCTGGACGTGCAGACCGCGTGAGACGACGCTTCATCCAGTCCCAAACATCCTCAATGGGGGACAGATCCGGAGATCTTGCTGGCCAGGGTAGTTGACTTACACCTTCTAGAGCACGTTGGGTGGCACGGGATACATGCGGACGTGCATTGTCCTGTTGGAACAGCAAGTTCCCTTGCCGGTCTAGGAATGGTGGAACGATGGGTTCGATGACGGTTTGGATGTACCGTGCACTATTCAGTGTCCCCTCGACGATCACCAGTGGTGTACGGCCAGTGTAGGAGATCGCTCCCCACACCATGATGCCGGGTGTTGGCCCTGTGTGCCTCGGTCGTATGCAGTCCTGATTGTGGCGCTCACCTGCACGGCGCCAAACACGCATACGACCATCATTGGCACCAAGGCAGAAGCGACTCTCATCGCTGAAGACGACACGTCTCCATTCGTCCCTCCATTCACGCCTGTCGCGACACCACTGGAGGCGGGCTGCACGATGTTGGGGCGTGAGCGGAAGACGGCCTAACGGTGTGCGGGACCGTAGCCCAGCTTCATGGAGACGGTTGCGAATGGTCCTCGCTGATACCCCAGGAGCAACAGTGTCCCTAATTTGCTGGGAAGTGGCGGTGCGGTCCCCTACGGCACTGCGTAGGATCCTACGGTCTTGGCGTGCATCCGTGCGTCGCTGCGGTCCGGTCCCAGGTCGACGGGCACGTGCACCTTCCGCCGACCACTGGCGACAACATCGATGTACTGTGGAGACCTCACGCCCCACGTGTTGAGCAATTCGGCGGTACATCCACCCGGCCTCCCGCATGCCCACTATACGCCCTCGCTCAAAGTCCGTCAACTGCACATACGGTTCACGTCCACGCTGTCGCGGCATGCTACCAGTGTTAAAGACTGCGATGGAGCTCCGTATGCCATGGCAAACTGGCTGACACTGACGGCGGCGGTGCACAAATGCTGCGCAGCTAGCGCCATTCGACGGCCAACACCGCGGTTCCTGGTGTGTCCGCTGTGCCGTGCGTGTGATCATTGCTTGTACAGCCCTTTCGCAGTGTCCGTAGCAAGTATGGTGGGTCTGACACACCGGTGTCAATGTGTTCTTTTTTCTATTTCCAGGAGTGTATTTTTCAGTTATTGTGAGCAACTTCGGAAAAATGCCGTGTTCCATTCAAATGAAGTTTCAAAACGAATCTCGATCTTGAAACCTACGCGATGTACGTTATTTCAGTCTGATGGTAGGCAGTACAACTTCGACATATTGATATTATGCGTGCGTTAACTTTCATTAGACACTACAGCTTAACTGCATTCAGTTCAAAACCGAGAATGAGACGGAGATTCAATTGTGTTAACGATTTAACGAATTACTGCTGTAGTACTGTACCCCAGGGCGTTGTAGAGCATGAGGCGTGTTCATCTACCAGTAGTTCGCTGTTCGATCCGGAGACGAGTCCAGAATCTCTCTCACGCTTTTCTCCGCTGCTCGTAATTGAGTTAAGGCCCTATTCAGACGGGGTACTCAAATCAGGTCTCCAGCTACCTGACCAACCGTGGGACACTGGACGACTGGTGTAGCCGATTACATTCACACAGGCACGACACGAGTCTCCCGTACTGTCAACTCACTTGCGATGTGAATAGTAAATTAAATCAATCTCATTGGCTGTGGCCAAAGGCCGTATGTAGGGCGCTTTTTTGGGTGACGTGGCCCCAGTAGTACAATGTCCAATCAGTGACTCTGTTAGCAACAATGATATTATAATACAGTATTATAATTACCGCCGTAAGAGAGTTGTGGTTTGATCCTTACACTGAGAATAATATAAACTGTAAGTTACAAGCTGCCTAATTGCTTGGTGCAGTGCACAGGATACATACCTGCATTGGAAAATAAGCAGTACCACACCACATTACTGTTGGCATGCAGTGATGCTGATGGTTCATTCATTATCATTTCAACTCACCATGCAGGTAGAAACAGAGAGGGAGGGATATGTCGTGCTTCAGCAAGCAAGCACTGGATTACAAATGGAAGATTAAACTTGCCTTTGCACTCTACACTACCAGACGATGAAATGGCAGCGCGGGGTATCCGCGCGATCTGAAGCGCCTTGTCACGGTTCGCGCGGTTCATTCTCCCCCCCCCCCCTCCTTGTAGGTTCGAGTCCTCCCTCGGGCATGGGTGTGTGTGTGCTGTCCTTAGCGGAAGTTATTTAAAGTTACATTAATTAGTGTGGAAGCCTAAGGACCGATGACCGCAGCAGTTTGGTCGCATACAACCTTACCACAAATTTCCAGAACGATGAGAATGAATACAATTTCCATTATTAGTTTGTAGGCGATGAAGCGTTCCATCATCACGCTACTCCATGCAACCGTATCCGCAAAGCACACTCGATAATGTGAAGAGAATTTATCATCATAGATCAAGCTCAGGGAGAAACTCGATGGTAATGAGCATTTGAAATTCTGACACAGAAGTTCCAAGTCATAGTTCGCTCTCGAACTACAGAAAGAGTGGTGACAAAATAAAATCCGGGTGCACACTGCATAATTTCATTCGGAAATAGGAAGATATCCAATATAGGTGTGGTGAACAACAAAGCGACAGTTCCGAAGCGGCGACAGATTACAGCCAGGGAAAGTCATTGCACTGCATTCTCATTCTGCTGCTTACGAAATGAATTATTTAGCCAATTACTTTCTGACACCACCTGCTTCCTTCCCATGGCAGTGGAAGTACTGCATCAACAGTAATCAGGATCTACTATAATTGTCTTTCTTCACAAAATTTTTCTCTATTTCTGTAAAATTTACAAATGAATTTCTGTAGCTCTTGTTTATGTATTAATACTTAATTAAAAAGTTTTAGTTAAGTGTTTATCACATTTATTGTATAGTGCGTGCTTATAAATCGTTTTTTTGTTCCGCGGCCGTTAGCCACTAGTCACTTGAATCAGCAGTTGTCTTGTGACAGCCAGAGCGAGAGCACCAGCAGCAGCGAGTACTGTTTGTATAAAGCGTTTATTTTGCATTTTGTTTACGACCTTCCACTAAGGAAGGGATTCTATTTGTGTTTATCTGCTCTGCATAGAAACAAACAGTTCTTGATCGTTAGGAGAGAAATTTATTTTGTACTTATTTGCTGCGCTTAGCTTTTAAATAGTTTTTCTGGGAAAACCTAGCGTAGTTTTCGCGTCTCGTATTTCAGTGAGTGTTTCTTGATCATCAGAGTAGCTCATCAGAAGATTATCTTGGGAATTTGTCACCGTATAGAGTAGGGTAAACATAGTCATGTGTAGGGACTGTGGTTGTTGTGAGCGGACGCAAGGAGAATTGGCCACTCTTCGGGGGCAGGTAGAGGCTTTGTCTGTTAGGCTCATCGAGCTCGAGGCGCAGGCGTCGGCTCGTAGTGGCGTTGGGGCAACTGTGGTGAGACCTATGCCTACTTCGGTGGCCTTGGAATCGCATGGAACCCCTGATGTCGCTGCGTCTTCCGGCAGTGAGCATCTTACCGGTCAGCCATCACTCCAGGGTGAATGGCGGACAGTGGTGGGCTCGCGCGTGCCTGGCCGAAAGGCGAAGGTTGGATCTGGCCGCGTGGCAGCTGCCTTACCCCTTTCCAACAGGTACGGGGTGCTTCCTAGTGGTGATGACATCGTTTCCGAGCCACCACAGGATGCCTCGCCTGTTGGGCCAGTGGCCGATTCTCCGGCAAGGTCCCGACAGTCACAGAGGGCGGGCCTATTAGTTATAGGGAGCTCCAACGTTAGGCGGGTTATGGAGCCCCTCAGGAAAATAGCGGGTAGGTCGGGGAAGAATGCCAGTGTGCACTCGGTGTGCTTGCCGGGGGGTCTCGTCCGTAATGTGGAGGAGGCCCTTCCGGCAGCTATTGAACGCACTGGGTGTGACCGGCTGCAGATAGTAGCACATGTCGGAACGAATGACGCCTGCCGCTTGGGTTCTGAGGCCATCCTTGGTTCCTTCCGGCGGCTGGCTGATTTGGTGAAGACAACCAGCATCGCACGCGGAGTGCAAGCTGAGCTTAATATCTGCAGCATAGTGCCCAGAGTCGATCGCGGTCCTCTGGTTTGGAGCCGTGTGGAGGGTCTAAACCAGAGGCTCAGACGACTCTGCGACTATAATGGTTGCAAATTCATCGACCTCCGTTATTGGGTGGAGAACTGTAGGGCCCCCCTAGACAGGTCAGGCGTGCACTACACACCGGAAGCAGCTACTAGGGTAGCAGAGTACGTGTGGCGTGCACACGGGGGTTTTTTAGGTTAGAGGGACCCCCCCTTGGGCGAAACGATAAAATACCTGACGGCTTACCAGAGAGAACATCATCATCGTTGATAAAGAACGTCCGTCCTCAGAGACCAAAAACAGGAAAAGTTAACGTAATATTGGTAAACTGCAGGAGTATCCAGGGCAAGGTTCCTGAATTAGTATCGCTTATTGAAGGAAATAGTGCGCATATAGTATTAGGAACGGAAAGTTGGTTAAAACCGGAAGCGAACAGTAACGAAATCCTAGACACAGAATGGAATATATACCGCAAGGATAGGATAAACGCCAATGGTGGAGGAGTATTTATAGCAGTAAAGAATTCAATAATATCCAGTGAAGTTATTAGCGAATGCGAATGTGAAATAATCTGGGTTAAGTTAAGTATCAAAGGTGGGTCAGATATGATAGTCGGATGCTTCTATAGACCACCTGCATCAGCAACCGTAGTAGTTGAGCGCCTCAGAGAGAACCTGCAGAACGTCGTGAAGAAGTTTCGTGATCATACTATTGTAATAGGGGGAGACTTCAATCTACCAGGTATAGAATGGGATAGTCACACAATCAGAACTGGAGCCAGGGACAGAGACTCTTGTGACATTATCCTGACTGCCTTGTCCGAGAATTACTTTGAGCAGATAGTTAGAGAACCAACTCGTGAAGCTAACGTTTTAGACCTCATAGCAACAAATAGACCGGAACTTTTCGACTCCGTGAATGTAGAAGAGGGTATCAGTGATCATAAGTCAGTGGTTGCATCAATGACTACAAGTGTAATAAGAAATGCCAAGAAAGAAAGGAAAATATATTTGCTTAACAAGAGTGATAGGGCACAAATCGCAGAATATCTGAGTGACCACCATCAAACGTTCATTTCTGAGGAAGAGGATGTGGAACAAAAATGGAAAAAATTCAGAAACATCGTCCAGTACGCCTTAGATAAGTTCGTACCGACTAAGGTCCAAAGCGAGGGGAAAGATCCACCGTGGTATAACAATCATGTACGAAAGGTACTACGGAAACAAAGAAAGCTTCATCATAGGTTTAAGAGTAGTCGAATCATAGCTGATAAGGAAAAGCTGAACGAAGCGAAAAAGAGCGTAAAGAGAGCAATGAGAGAAGCATTCAACGAATTCGAACATAAAACATTGGCAAACAATCTAAACAAGAACCCTAAAAAGTTTTGGTCATATGTAAAATCGGTAAGCGGATCTAAATCCCCTATTCAGTCACTCGTTGACCACGATGGCACCGAAACAGAGGACGACCGAAGAAAGGCAGAAATACTGAATTCAGTGTTCCGAAACTGTTTCACTGCGGAAAATCGTAACACGGTCCCTGACTTCAGCCGTCGCACGGACGCCAAAATGGAAAATATTGAAATAAACGATATCGGAATTGAAAAACAACTGCTATCACTTAGTAGCGGAAAAGCATCCGGACCAGACGAGATACCCGTAAGATTCTACAGTGATTGTGCTAAAGAACTTGCCCCCTTTCTATCAGCAATTTATCGTAGATCTCTGGAAGAACGTAAAGTACCTAGCGACTGGAAGAAAGCGCAGGTCGTTCCCATTTTCAAGAAGGGTCATAAATCAGATGCGAATAATTATAGGCCTATTTCGCTTACGTCAATCTGTTGTAGAATAATGGAACATGTTTTATGTTCTCGTATTATGACGTTCTTAGATAATACAAATCTCCTTCATCATAACCAACATGGATTCCGCAAACAGAGATCATGTGAAACCCAGCTCGCCCTATTTGTCCAAGAAATTCACAGTGCCGTAGACACTGGCGAGCAGATTGATGCCGTATTCCTGGACTTCAGGAAGGCATTTGATACGGTTCCGCACTTACGTTTAGTGAAAAAAATACGAGCTTACGGAATATCGGACCAGGTTTGTGATTGGATTCAGGATTTCCTAGAAGAAAGAACACAACATGTCATTCTTAACGGTTCAAAATCTGCAGATGTAGAGGTAATTTCGGGAGTACCGCAAGGAAGCGTGATAGGACCTTTATTGTTTACAATATACATAAATGACTTAGTTGACAACATCGGTAGCTCCGTGAGGCTATTTGCAGATGACACGGTTGTCTACAAGAAAGTAGCAACATCAGAAGACTCGTACGTACTCCAGGAAGACCTGCAGAGGATTAATGAATGGTGCGACAGCTGGCAGCTTTCCCTAAACGTAGATAAATGTAATATAATGCGCATACATAGGGGCAGAAATCCATTCCAGTACGATTATGCCATAGGTGGTAAATCATTGGAAGCGGTAACGACCGTAAAATACTTAGGAGTTACTATCCGGAGCGATCTGAAGTGGAATGATCACATAAAACAAGTAGTGGGAAAAGCAGGCGCCAGGTTGAGATTCATAGGAAGAATTCTAAGAAAATGTGACTCATCGACGAAAGAAGTAGCTTACAAAACGCTTGTTCGTCCGATTCTTGAGTATTGCTCATCAGTATGGGACCCTTACCAGGTTGGATTAATAGAAGAGATAGACATGATCCAGCGAAAAGCAGCGCGATTCGTCATGGGGACATTTAGTCAGCGCGAGAGCGTTACGGAGATGCTGAACAAGCTCCAGTGGCGGACACTTCAAGAAAGGCGTTACGCAATACGGAGAGGTTTATTATCGAAATTACGAGAGAGCACATTCCGGGAAGAGATGGGCAACATATTACTACCGCCCACATATATCTCGCGTAATGATCACAACGAAAAGATCCGAGAAATTAGAGTAAATACGGAGACTTACAAGCAGTCGTTCTTCCCACGCACAATTCGTGAATGGAACAGGGAAGGGGGGATCAGATAGTGGTACAATAAGTACCCTCCGCCACACACCGTAAGGTGGCTCGCGGAGTATAGATGTAGATGTAGATGTAGATGTAGATTAGTTTTTCAATAAAATGGATCTTAAAGCATAGTGAGTAGGGAGCATTTATTTTATGTTAATTTTAACTACTGATAATGATCTTCCCTACTTCGTGGCATGCTCTCTCTGTCGCCTCCTTCCTTGAATAAACTTTCAATTTGTAATTTTATAGTTCCGCATATTTCACCACTTCTCCCACGAATTTCAAATTAAACGTTTGATCGCACATTGCGCTACTCAGTAGTACGAATGTAACTGAGAGACTGGGAGACTGCGTCGGGTAGCATAGTATCCAAATGGCGGCGACCCTGGGACGAGACTGAGAGGTTCCCAGGCAGATGCCGTGTTTCTTGACTTCCGCTAGGCGTTAGATATAATTCCCCACAGTCGTTTAATGAACAAAGTAAGAGCATATGGACTATCAGACCAATTGTGTGATTAGATTGAAGAGTTCCTAGATAACAGAACGCAGCATGTCATTCTCAATGGAGAGAAGTCTTCCGAAGTAAGAGTGATTTCAGGTGTGCCGCAGGGGAGTGTCGTAGGACCGTTGCTATTCACAATATATATAAATGACCTCGTGGATAACATTGGAAGTTCACTGAGGCCTTTTGTGGATGATGCTGTAGTATATCCAGTGGTTGTAACAATAGGAAATTGTACTGAAATGCAGGAGGATCTGCAACGAATTGACGCACGGTGCAGGGAATGGAAATTGAATCTTAACGTAGACGAGTGTAATGTGCTGCGAATATATAGAAAGATCCTTTATCATTTAGCTACAATATAGCAGGTCAGCAACTGGAAGCAGTTAATTCCATAAATTATCTGGGAGTGCGCATTAGGAGTGATTTAAAATGGAATGATCATATAAAGTTGATCGTCGGTAAAGCAGATGCCAGACTTCCCGTGCACGTCGCCAAGCTGCGAAACAATGGGACGGCGAACTATCCAGTAGTCCGCTACGTCTTCTCACACACTGAAGCGCCAAAGGAACTGGTGTAGTGGCCGTTAAAATTGCTACACCAAGAAGAAATGCAGATGATGAACGGGTATTCATTGGACAAACATATTATACTACAACTGAGATGTGATTACATTTTCACGCAATTTGGGTGCACAGATCCTGAGGAATCAGTACTCAGAACAACCACCTCTGGCCGTAATAAAGGCCTTGATACGCCTGGGCATTGAGTCAAATAGAGCTTGGATGGCGTGTACAGGTACAGCTGCCCATGCAGCTTCAACACTATACCACAGTTAGTCAAGAGTAGTGACTGGTGTATTGTGACGAGCCAGACGTTTTCAGTTGGTGAGAGATCTGTAGAATGTGCTGGCCAGGGCAGCAGTCGAACATTTTCTGTATCCAGAAAGGCCCGTACAGGACCTGCAACATGCGGTTGTGCATTATCCTGCTGAAATGTAGGGTTTCGCAGGGATCGAATGAAGGGTAGAGCCACGGGTCGTAACACATCCGAAATGTAACGTCCACTGTTGAAAGTGCCGTCAATGCGAACAAGAGGTGACAGAGACGTGTAACCAATGGCACCTCATACCATCACGCCGGGTGATGGCGATGACGAATACGCGCTTCCAATGTGCGTTCACCGCGATGTCGCCAAACACGGATGCGACCGTCGTGATGCTGTAAACAGAACTTGGATTCATCGGAAAAAATAACGTTTTGCCATTCGTGCACACAGGTTCGTCGTCGAGTACGTCATCGCTGGCGCTCCTGTCTATGATGTAGCGTCGAGGGTAACCGCAGCCATGGTCTCAGAGCTGACAGTCCATGCAGGTGCAGACGTCGTCGAACTGTTCGTGCAGATTGTTGTTATCTTGCAAACGTCCCCATCTGTTGACTCAGGGATCGAGACGTGGCTGCACGATCCGTTACAGCCATACGGATAAAACGCCTGTCACCTCGACTGCTAGTGATACTAGGCCGTTGGGATCCAGGACGGCCTTCCGTATTACCCTCCTGAACCCACCTATTCCATATTCTCCTAACAGTCATCGGATCTCGACGAACGCGAGTAGCAATGTCGCGATACGATAAACCGCAATCGCGATAGGCTACAATCCGACCTTTACCAATGTCGGAAACGTGATGGTACGCATTTCTCCTGCTTACACGAGGCATCACTACAATGTTTCACCAGGCAACGCCGGTCAACTGCTGTTTGTGTATGAGAAATCGGTTGGTAACTTTCTTCATGTTAGCACGTTCTAGGTGGAGACAACCTCACGAATCCGTGGACCTTGCGTGTCACCAGGTGACTGTTCAAGTTGGTGGATGCTGTGTAATGGTGTGGGGCGTGTGGAGTTGGAGTGATATCTGGACCCCTAATACGTCTAGATACGACTCTGACAGGTGACGCGTGCGTAAGCATCCAGTCTGATCACCTGCATCCATTCACGTCCATTGTGCTTTCAGAGTGACTTGGGCAATTCCACCAGGACAGTGCCACCAAACTCTGTGGTGCCTTGCAATGTGCTGTTCAGAAGAGACCTTAACCCCCTCGTACTCTTACTGGTTTACAGACAGGCGTGCAGGATTCGTCGTGTGAGTGCCCTCCAGCACTACTACTAACTAGTCCATGCCACGTCGTGTTGCGGCACTACTGCGTGCTCCAGGGGGCCCTCCACGATATTAGACAGGTTTACCAGTTTGTTTGGCTCTTAAGTTTAGCTTGCAGTAGAACAGATTTGTTTTGTTATGAGCAGACGAAACTATAATCGTTCGGTCAACACTGTCGGTTCATTGATTGCTATGGGAGGTGGTTCACCCGAACTGCAACAGTTGAAATATTAGTTCATTACATCAAAACACCTACTCAACTCGACACAATTCTTTGCCACGGTAGTGTATAGAATATATACAGCTGTCGTTGACTGTTGAAGCGTGAGTCGACATGTACAATTACAAACTCTTTTCTCGAAGTACAGTGTTCAACATTTACAAAAGTACATTTCCGTCTCAGGCTCGGATAGGTGTTAATTCGTACTCGGTGACGTTGACTGCCGCAGGTGAGGTCACGGTATTGACCTCCGTGCGAGGGCGCTGCTGTGCCGAGAGAGGGGGCGTGTCTCCTCCAGCGTCTCCCATTCCCAGCGAAACGTCGCTAACGTCTGCGTTATCGATGCGTGTTGCAGACTGCGGTGTGGCGCCGCGATCTGTCGACGACACCACATGTTTCACAGTATCGAAGATGCACCCGTAACTCTTCAAGCTATGCATTGCAGAGCCCGTGTGTACCTGGCTTTCTTGCTTCAGAGAATCGCTCCTGCCCTGAATGCTCGCCGTTCGTCGTGGGACATCCCGTGGGCTCGTCCTCGGATGCTGTGGCCACAAATGGCGGGAGGAGCCGCACACACAATGCCTCCCTCCCCCCCCCCCCTACCGCTGGCCACCCTATTGTATTCGTCATCCCAGCGGAAACAGCCGTGCGCGCATCAGTTACCCTGCTGTGTAACTGACAGGGTCGGCGGTGCAAAGTTGTTGTGGATTGGCAAGACAGCCAACCCACTAGGAGGAAGCCGAAAGGCACGCGTTTAAGCTCACGCAGGCTGGCGTGAGGTCTGGAACAGGACACGGAAATGAGACTACTAAAAAAACGTACGTAGCTTCTGGAATACTTAACTTTAATCCATAATTGGTGAACATCGCTCTTGACGGTACATGTTTTACAGCATCAATAGTAACTGGTAATGGCGCCTTGCTAGGTCGTAGCAAATGACGTAGCTGTAGGCTAAGTTAACTACCGTCTCGGCAAATGAGAGCGTAATTTGTCAGTGAACCATCGCTACCAAAGTCGGCTGTACAACTGGGGCGAGTGCTAGGAAGTGTCTCTCTAGACCTGCCGTGTGGCGGCGCTCGGTCTGCAATCACTGATAGTGGCGACACGCGGGTCCGACGTTTACTAACGGACCGCGGCCGATTTAAAGGCTATACCACCTAGCAAGTGTGGTGTCCGGCGGTGACACCACAAAAGTACTAGTCCTCCGCTTCGTACGCACAAGTAAACCACCAGTTCTTTAAAGTATCCAATTCTCGTGTGTATAAAACACTTTCAAGAGTCTGATTACAAACGAGCTAATACGTTCAATGTGAAAAAGTATACACAAGCTTTGAAATTATGCGTGAGGTTTGTTAGAACTCGCTAAATGGTTTTATTCTCAAATACTGGGTGAATGGGGTCCGGGTATTCCCGCAACATCGGGTACACTGCGTAGCACGACCTGATAAAAAATGTAATTAAATTATCAAAAATGAGTAATAAAGAGGTGTTATTTACTTGTATAAAATAAAAATATAAATGAGAGTATAGGTTTACATTTAAATGCATTGAATTGGAAGCTGTGATACAGTCCTACACTACCGCCATGTAGTTCCCAGTCGCGCAGTAATTAAACTCGCTTCCTACAGAGAGTACATATGGTAGTAATGAGACGGCTGTGTTTGGCGGTCAAAAACGCAGGTAAGGCACGTTCCACGCTGGACTGTGCGTGTTCAGTACGGACTAGGCATCAGTCATAAGTTCAGCTATTCAGTTATGACAGTACCTTGTATCTCTTATTTTGTGTAAGAGGCTACGACGTATGAGTTGTTCGTCGGATCCTGTGTAAAAGTTCGGTCGCCGTGTAGTTATGTGGAATTAATTTCTTTGTTGTAGAATTCTTTTTCTGTAAGTCTCTTTTGGGACACAAATAATTACTAATACGCAATTTTCTCTTCTATAACTCACTTGTCACTTCATGGAAGTTCACACATTTAAGTTCAGGAGAGAACTGACAGCTGACGACTGACGGTCAGTGATGTTGGTGTTTGGTTTGTGGGGCACTCAATTGCGCGGTCATCAACGCCAGTACAAAGTATCAATTTTTACGCAGTCCATTTTTTTCACAGTCTACTGTAGCCACTGTCTATGATGATGATGATGATGATGATGATGATGATGATGATGATGATGATGATGATGATGATGATGATGATCATGGCATGAGGACAACACAAACACCCAGTCCCCGCGCAGAGAAAATCCTCAACCTGGCCGGCAATGGAACCCGTGGCCCCCTGATCCAGAGGACCGAGCGAGGTGGCGCAGTGGTTAGACACTGGACTCGCATTCGGGAGGACGACAGTGCAATCCCGCGTCCGGCTATCCTCATTTAGTTTTTCCGTGATTTCCCTAAATCGCTCCAGGCAAATGCCGGGATGGTTCCTTTCTAAGGGCACGGCCGACTACCTTCCCCGTCCTTCCCGAATCTGATGAGACCGATGACCTCGCTGTCTGGTCTCCTTCCCCAAAACAACCCAACCCTGATCCAGAGGCAACTGACAGTCAGTGACGTCTGCCCGAACTTAAACAACCACAAGAAGAGCAGTTACGCTCAGAGGGAGACTACTCGTGACTAGTTCGCAATCCGTGACGGCACGATCTTCTCTGGCGCCCTCACACTCCAGTTCACTGTCACTGATCAGTGTACGTTGATCGAGAATTAATAATAAGATCGCTACATATCCGCTTCGATGTGCCGCCGCACTAATTCAGTAATGGCTGTGTAGTAAAAAAGTTTGCCGACCACTGATACTTACAGGTACATGTTGTTGTTGTTGTTGTTGTTGTCTTCAGTCCTGAGACTGGTTTGATGCAGCCGTCCATGCTACTCTATCCTGTGCAAGCTTCTTCATCTCCCAGTACCTACTGCAACCTACTTCCTTCTGAATCTGCTTAGTGTATTCATCTCTTGGTCTCCCTCTACGATTTTTACCCTCCACGCTGCCCTCCAATGCTAAATTTGTGATCCCTTGATGCTTCAGAACATGTCCTACCAACCGATCTCTTCTTCTTGTCAAGTTGTGCCACAAACTCCTCCCCAATTCTATTTAATACCTCATTAGTTATGTTATCTACCCATCTAATCTTCCGTACCACCACATTTCGAAAGCTTCTATTCTCTTCTTGTCCAAACTATTTATCGTCCATGTTTCACTTCCATACATGGCTACACTCCATACAAATACTTTCAGAGACGACTTCCAGACACTTAAATTTATACTCGATGTTAACAAATTCCTCTTCTTCAGAAACGCTTTCCTTGGCATTGCCAGTCTACATTTTATATCCTCTCTACTTCGACCATCATCAGTTATTTTGCTCCCCAAATAGCAAAATTCGTTTACTACTTTAAGTGTCTCATTTCCTAATCTAATTCCCGCAGAATCACCCGATTTAATTCGACTACATTCCATTATCCTTGTTTTGTTTTTGTTGATATTTATCTTATATCGTCCTTTCAAGACACTGTCCATTCCATTCAACTGCTCTTCTTTCTTCTAAGATAATTCGTAGGGTCAGTATTGCCTCACGTGTTCCAACTTTTCTACGGAATCCAAGCTGATCTTCCCCGAGGTAGACTTCTACCAGTTTTTCCATTCGTCTGTAAAGAATTCGCGTTAGTATTTTGTAGCTGTGACTTATTAAACTGATAGTTCGGTAATTTTCACATCTGTCAACACCTGCTTTCTTTGGGATTGTAATTATTATATTCTTCTTGAAGTCTGAGGGTATTTCGCCTGTCTCATACATCTTGCTCACCAGATGGTAGAGTTTTGTCAGGACTGGCTCTCCCAAGGCCGTCAGTAGTTCTAATGGAATGTTGTCTACTCCCGGGGCCTTGTTTCGACTCAGGTCTTTCAGTGCTCTATCAAACTCCACGCAGTATCGTATCTCCCATTTCATCTTCATTCTCTTCCATTTCCATAATATTGTCCTCATACAGGTACATACAGCCTTAATAATGTAAACAGATGTATACACCGTCAAGCTGATTACAGAGTCGTGACGTAGCACATACAGTGCTATATTAATCCACACAAATACATCTGATGATGGACGTTAAAATCTCTGAAAGGCCTCTTGGAAGTCCACAGTAACTGGTTACAGTAAACGGAGTCTCACTTGATATCAATAAAGTATACTAAAGGCAGATTGTAGCTGATTGGTGCTGTACTCGATGTTTTTTCCCGTAGTGCAGTGTGTGTTTTGCATATGACATCTCCGCTGTTTTTACCGGTATTTCAGCAGACGCTTTCGTGTCGTTAGAACACGGTACCCTCGCCAGTGGTGAACATCACTCTGTTGTTCCCCCTGTCTGTGTCCCCAGACGGGGACACGCGTTCGGTCGGAATATCGGGCGCGCCCGTCGTATCGCTGGCGGCCTGAAATAGAGCAGCCAGCAGCCAGAATAGAAGCGTGGGCCGCGGCCCGCGGCCGGCGTGTGTCTCAGACGCGGCAGCAGTGTCGTAAGAAAAGTGTGACGGTATATCGACAGAAGGCTTAGATAATCTCTATCGGCTGCAATACCTCCATCCAAATGTGTGTTTATGAAAACAAAGTATGGAAAAATTAAGAGAGTTGATAGATTCAAATACCTGGGGAGTGGATCCAAGGCAATGGACTGGATAACACAACAAATAAACAAAGAATAAAATAGTTAGAATTTGCATGTAAATTAACACACAAAACTACTACAATAATAAATCCATATCCATACAAGCGAAGATTAAACATTATAATTCAGTTATTAGGACACAATCAACGTATGGATCAGACTGCCTAACATCGAATAAGAAAGCTGAATTAAGAGAACTAGAAAAAAAGAGAGAGAAAAATACTAAGAATAATTCTAGGTCCTGAGAAAAACAAGGAAAATAGGTGGATTAAAAGGAGAAATGAAGACCCATACGAAAATACAGAAAAGATCACAGATACAATGAGGAAGAGACGGCTAAAATTTTATGGACATTTAAAAAGAATGGAAGAAACACTGATTACAAAGAAAAATTTTAACTACGGTAGTAAACTAAAAAAAACTGTAGGATGGATAGAAGCAGCAAAGAAAGACGCCAACAAAATAGGTGTTACAGAAGAAATAATACGTGACAGGAATCACTTTAGGCTAGTTATAGAAAACGCAAACTATGAAGAAGATGAGCCAAAACCTCGACCCAAGAGAGTGTGGGCAGATGAGCAGAGACGAGCAGTTGGCGAGAAAATGAAGAAGTGGGAAGAACGGAAGAAAAAGAAACACCGTAAGTCTTAAGTTGTATGCGGTCCATAGCTGGCCAAATTCATATATATATAATTATAATAATTTCATAGGACGATTTTGAATTCCGTAATTTTTTGGAACTCGGTTATATCAAAGCTGCGTTTTCTTTTTTAGTTACATCTTTCTTCCACGCATAACAACAAATATCTAACTCCCCTGAATTCCGTAAACATTGACTGAAGAGCCAAAGAAACTGGTACACCTGTGTAGGGGCTGTGAATCGTCTAGCGCCCCCGCGAGCACGCAGAAGTGCCGCGACACGACGTGGCACGGACTCGCCTAATGTCTGAAGTGGTGCTGGAGGGAACTGACACCACGAATCCGTAAGAGTACGAGGGGTTGGAGATCTCAACAGCACGTTGCAAGGCATCACAGATATGCTCAATAACGTCTGTCTGCGGAGTTTGGTGGCCAGCGGAAGTGTTTAAACTCGGAAGAGTGTTCCTGGAGCCACTCTGTAGCAATTCTGCACACGTGGGGTGTCGCATTGTCCTGCTGCAATTGCGCAAGTCGGTCGGAATGCACAATGGGCATCACAGTGGGACTTCGCTTCCGAAAGCCCATACCGGCGATGTTTCGTCGAATAGTTAGCACACCGACACTTGGTAATGGCACAGCATTGAAATCTACAGCAATTTACGCAAGGGTAACACTTCTGTCACGCTGAATGATTCTTTTTAGTGCCGTCCTTGCAGGATCTTTTCCCGGCCGCAGCGATGTCGGAGATTTGATGTTGTACCCGATGCCTGATATTCACGGTACACTCGTCAAATTGTCCCATGGGAAAATCCTCACTTCATCGGTACCTCGGAAATATTGTGTTCCACCGCTGGTGCGTTGACTATAATACCACGTTCAGACTCAAATCTCGGTATATTTCGCTTTTCGAAGGCTTCATTGTGTCTGCCGATTCAGTAATTCGTACACTTGAGCTGCTTTGGGAAGCAATACAGAAACGAACAAGTTGAACCGTGGAAAGAAGGGAATTCGGTGTGAATGAACTGCGTCCAAAACATTGCCAAGGTTGGCGAATCGTCGCAAACGTTTTCGTAAACTCAATATGTCGTCGGCACGCACACCTATCGTTCAGTTGTTGCGTTCTTAATGTTCGCGCGTTCAGTTGTTCGAATTCACTCGGGCAGAAGTTTTGATTAATAAGAAAAATGTAGTAAATGATTGGTAGGATCGTTAATAAGGTAGGTGCTGTAAAGTGCCGACACCAGTTGAAGACTATAGAGCAGAAATGTATCGGTATCGAGCTATTTTAGCCGAGTCCCAGAGACTGGCTCGTAGGCGGCGCTGGCGCTCTGCAAACACTGCCATTTCCTACTGACAGGGTATCAGTGCCGCAACTGTGGAGGCATTCTTCAACCAGCTAACACCCTGTCTCCAATGGATGAGTACTTCACAAATGAGTTGCTGTCTTAAATACTTAACCTTTTTTGTTGTGACCGCTTTGATGTGGCCCTCCACGAATTCCTCCCTTGTCCCGACCTCTTTATGTCCGAGCAGCACTAGCTTAACGTTACGTAAGAAAGTTTAGGAAACGTATCAAATTATCCTTGAAGTTTATTGCAAATCTCTAACAAGGGAACCTCCCCATCGCACCCCCCCTCAGATTTCGTTATAAGTTGGCACAGTGGATAGGCCTTGAAAAACTGAACACAGATCAATCGAGAAAACAGGAACAAGTTGTGTGGGACTATGAAAAAAATAAGCAAAATATCCAAACTGAGTAGTCCATGCGCAGGATAGGCAACATCGAGGATAGTGTCAGCTCAGGAGCGCCGTGGTCCCGTGGTTAGCGTGAGCAGCTGCGGAACGAGAGGTCCTCGGTTCAAGTCTTCCTCGAGTGAAAAGTTTACTTTCTTTATTTTCTCAAGTTTATGATCTGTCCGTTCGTTCATTGACGTCTCTGTTCGCTGTGATAAGTTTAGTGTCTGTGTTTTGCGACCGCACCGCAAAACCGTGCGATTAGTAGGCGAAAGGACGTGCCTCTACAATGGGATCCGAAAACATTTGATCGCAAGGTCATAGGTCAACCGATTCCTCCACAGGAAAACACGTCCGATATATTCTATACGACACTGATGACGCCATGTGCGTCACATGAGAGGAATATGTTGTCGACCCACCTCACTTGGCGAATGGGTAAAAAGATTCTTCTACCTTGCCCAATTTAGGTTTTCTTGTGGATGTTATGATCGCTCCGAACAAAGTGATGAAAACATAAGAGCTTGTCACATAAACTCAAAATAAAGTTTTCACTCGAGGGAAGACTTGAACCAAGCACCTCTCGTTCCGCAGCTGCTCACACTAACCACGGGACCACGGCGCTCCAGAGCTCACACTATCCTTGATGTTGCACATGGACTGCTCAGTTTGTATATTTTGGTTATTTTTTTCATAGTTCCACACAACTTTTTTTTGTTTTCTCGATTGATCTGTGTTCAGTTTTTCAAGGCCTATCCACTGTGCCAACTTATAACCAAATCTGAGGGGGGTGCGATGGGGAGGTTCCCTTGTAAGTGCTCTGGATATATAGCCTGCTTAAGCTTAGCTTAACGCCGGTCACTTTCGTCATATGATGTACTGCGAACTACGGATGAAGGGCAACAGGCTGATTCCATTTTTCCGGATTTCCTCGAAGCATTTGACACGATGCCCCACTGTGGACTGTTAACGAAGGTACGAGCATACGGAATAAGTTCCCAGATATGTGAGTGCCTCGGAGACTTGTTAAGTAACAGACCCCAGTACGTCGTCGTCGACGGCGAGTGTTCATCAGCGACGAAGGTACCGTCAGAGGGAGAGCCCCAGGCAGGTGTGACAGCACCGCTGTTGTTCTCTCCGTACAACGAGTGGGCAGCAGTCTGCGGTTGTCTGCCGATGACGCCCTGGTGTGCTGTAAGGCGTCCGAGACGAGTGACTAGGAACGTACAATACGGCTTAGACAAAATTTCCAGTTGGTTTCATGAATGACAGCTAGCTCTAAATGTAGAAAAAATAGAGTTAATGCACGTGAATAGATGAAGAAACCCACAATGCTCGAATACAGCATTAACAGTGCTGCTCGACACGGTCACGTCAATTAACCCTTTATTTGGCAAATGGTGAAAATAAAAACAAATTTTTTTTCAGTGCTTATATTTATTTATTATGCTTGAAGAAATACAGTTCAGTCAGTTTTAGAAATTTTTTACAAAAATTATGAAAATTATGAAATGTTGCTTACAAGCTACATTGCCAGCAGTAGACCACATTTATACGTATTATAGAAAAAGAAGTGTTTGCCAATAACCTCAAGCGAAAGGTTTCCTGTACGTGAATAATTTAATTTAGAAACACATTTATGCGTTCCTGCTGTGTAATAGAACTGTTTCATTTTCCCTTCCAGTTCTTCTTGTAACGGAATTTTTGGAAACAGTTCCTCTTTGGAACGAAGCAAAATACTAGATTGCATTTTGAACACATGACTGTAGAATATCCAGATGGACAATAACAACCACCTTTGGGACCGTATACAGGCCAAATGCTCCATGTTATCAAATCGGACGTCTTGTGTAACAGTCGGAGCTGTTGGCTTCCTCCTCTTCTTTTGTAGTGGTGTTATGTCTATTGAGGGCCTTTCTACTTTCCTTTTCCCTGAAAACATCAAACCATTGGCAATATCTGCCCCGAATGACTTCAATGAGGTCTTCTTGTCCAGAGATTTTCGAAATACCAGCCAGGCATTTACAACACTCAGATCCAAACAATCTCATGTACCAACCGTGGTAGTCCGTTGCACAGAGTGTAAGTTCGTTTCCTGCACAATTTTGTCAAAGAATTTTCTGAAATAACCCAGTGGTGTTTTGCCTTCATCAGAAAACACAGGAGAGAGACTTTCTGCCCTAGCAGTTATATCTTCCTTCATCCACATGTAAGTGACTGCTTTTGTAATTTTCTTTTTCACTTGACTGGCACTAAATGGATTCAGTGCAGAAGGTCCTTGCACATGTTCAGCTTTGAGATTTCACTTCCTGGATCAGAATCAATTTCTGGTATAACTATTTTATGGAACTGAGATTGACGCTCTGGATCATCATCACTGCAGTCTGCCAAAACTTCATTCGTGTGTTTTGGGATTCGCGCAGGGCCGGACATAAAAGCAGTTGCTACTGGTGTGGTCGGACAACACTCGAGTATTACAGAGGTTTTCGGAAACCCACATGGGAATAAGTTTCGAGAAACAGTATTGAGAAGATTTAGAGAACCGGCATTCGAAGCTGACTGTCGAAATATTCTACTGCCACCAACATACCGGCTGATCAAAAAGTCAGTATACATTTGAAAACTTAATAAACCACGGAATAATGTAGATAGAGAGGTAAAAATTGACACAGATGCTTGGAACGACATGGGGTTTTATTAGAACCAAAAAAAACCAAGTTCACAAAATGCCCGACAGATCGCGCTGGACAGCAAAACTGCTACCGTGACGGGTGACGTGAAAGATCTCTTGCGCGCGTCGTTTGGTGACGATCGTGTGCTCAGCCGCCACTTTCGTCATGCTTTGGGGTTACCCGAAGTCGTAAGTGTATCGTGATCGACCGACATCTCTAGGGATGCTGAAAGACAACATCCGACGCCAATGCCCCACCATAACTCCGGACATGCTTTACAGTGCTGTTCACAACATTATTCCTCGACTACAGCTACTGTTGAGGAATGATGGTGAACATATTGACCATTTCCTGTAAAGAACATCATCTTTGCTTTGTCTTACTTTGTTATGCTATTTATAGCTATTATGATCAGATGAAGCGCCATCTGTCGGACATTTTTTGAACGTTTGTATTTTTTGTGGTTCTAATACAACCCCGTGTCATTCCAAGCATGTGTGTCAATTTCTACCTCTTTATCTACATTATTCCGTGATTTATTCAGTTTTCAAATTTATACTGACTTTTTGATCACGCTGAACATCACTCACAAGGACTGAAGAGATAGGATATGAGACGTTAGGGCTCCCGCGGAGGCATGTAGATAGTCGTTTTTCCGTCACCCTATGTGCGAACGGAACAGGAAGGGGAATGACGAGTAGTGGTACAGGGGAGCACCGTACGGTGGCTTGTGGAGTGTGTATGCAGAGACTAACATCAGCTCCGATTCGAGCAAAAACCAGTTTCTCGCGCAGTTCAAAGTTTAACATGTCATACAGTTACATAATTTGGCAGGTGACAGAAGTCAGGGGTCGCGATGTGCACGTATTCAGATGGCTATAATATCGGCTACACAAGGTATAAGAGTGCGCTGACGGAGTGATCTGTACGAGAAGGTGTCCGGCGTGACAGTGGCCGCACGACGGGAGGTGACTCTGGTACTGGCACCTGGGCGCACGGGACACTCCATTTCGGAAATCGTCAGGGAATTCAGTATTCCGCGGTCCACAGTACCCAGAGTCTGCCGAGCATACCAAATGTCAGTCTGAGGTCATCAGTCCCCTACACTTAAACTACTCGAACCTAAGGACATCACACACGGCCTTAACTTGACGACCGACAGCAGCAGCGTTTGCCTAGAGTTGTAAGTGCTAAGACAAGCGACACTGCGCGAAATAACCCCAAAATCAATGTCGGCCGTACCACGAATCTATCCCTTAGGACACTGCGGCGAAGTTCGGCATTCGTGGATTATGGCAGCTAAACAGCACGCCATCGCCTGCAGCGCATCTTCTGGGCTCGTGACCGCGTGGGTGGTGGGAGCCGACGGCAGGGTTAGACTGCGGCGCAGACCCCACCGAGTCACGCACGCACGTAGTCGACAAGCTGGTGGTGTGGGCTGTGTTTGCACGGAATTTAACGGCCTCACCGGTCCAGCTGAACGTACCGTCGACCGGAAATAGTTACGTTCGGCCACTCCAAGTTCCCAAACAATATTGGAATTTTTATGGATGCCAATGCGCCGTGTCACCGGACCACAATTCTTGGCGATTGGGTTGATGAAGATTCTTGACAGTTCGAGCGAACGATTTATCCACCTAGATGGCCCGACGTGGATGCCATCGATCATTTACGGGACGGAATGTAGAGGCGAGTTGGTGCGCAAAATCGTCCCCCGGTAACCCTTTGGCAATGACGGTCGGCTACAGAGTCGGCACGGTTCAGTGTTTGTGCGGGGACTCGCAGCGACCTGCGGAGTCGCCGAGGTCGGGCACGACGTGAGGGGAGGCGCCGCGCCGCGCCGCGCCGCGTGGCTTCCGTCGCCTCAGTCGCGGCCAAAGGCTGCAGTGGACAAGTAGTCACTCAGAATGTCATCGCTGACGCACGAGTTTTACTCAATGAAAAGCAAAGTTTAGAAAGCGGTAAACTCTCTTTCTTTTGTTACTTTGTTCGAGGTGTCAGCGAGAAACAATTTCTTAAAGGTTTGAAGTTACTTGTAAAGTTTGACAGCACATACCGACTTCCAACATTCTGAAATGTCGCACGAGGAGATTATCACAGCATTTTAAATTCGGATAATAATTGTACGAAATGTCTACAGTCAAATTTTTATTGTCTCTGGAAGCCTTTGGATAGGCAAGTTTCAACTGGAACGTTCCTCTATGACTGACTTGCTTCAGATTTTTAAATGACACTCTACTAACATTTGAACGGACATAGGGTGCTTGTTGTTGTTGTCGTCTCCAGTCCTGAGACTGGTTTGATGCAGCTCTCCATGCTACTCTATCCTGTGCAAACTTCATCTCCCAGTACCTACTGCAACCTACTTCCTTCTGAATCTGTTTAGTGTATTCATCTCTTGTTCTCTATCTACGATTTTTACCCTCCACGCTGCCCTCCAATGCTAAATTTGTGATCCCTCGACGCCTCAGAACATTGCTACCAATCGATCCCTTCTTCTAGTCAACTTGTGCCACAAACTCCTCTTCTCCCCAATTCTATTCAATACCTCCTCATTAGTATGTGATCTACCCATCTAATCTTCAGCATTCTTCTGTAGCACCACATTTCGAAAGCTTCTATTCTCTTCTTGTCCAAACTGTTTATCGTCCATGTTTCACTTCCATACATGGCCACACTCCATACAAATACGAGTACTTTCAGAAACGACTTCCTGACACTTAAATCTGTATTCGATGTTAACAAATTACTCTTTTTCAGAAACGCTTTCCTTGCCATTGCCAGTTTACATTTTATATCCTCTCTACTTCGACCG
Organism: Schistocerca nitens; assembly: GCF_023898315.1. Classification (NCBI taxonomy): domain Eukaryota; kingdom Metazoa; phylum Arthropoda; class Insecta; order Orthoptera; family Acrididae; genus Schistocerca; species Schistocerca nitens. The sequence continues at coordinate 193,164,691 of NC_064625.1, forward strand.
TCATCAGTTATTTTGCTCCCCAAATAGCAAAACTCCTATACTACTTTAAGTGTCTCATTTCCGAATCTACTTCCCTCAGCATCACCCGACTCAATTCGACTACATTCCCTTATCCTCATTTCGCTTTTGTTGATTTTCATCTTACATCCTCCTCAAGATACTGTACATTCCGTTCAGCTGCTCTTCCAGGTCCTTTGCTGTATCTGACATAATTACAATGTCATCGCATCGGCGAACCTCAAAGTTTTTATTTCTTCTCCATGTATTTTAAATCCTACTCCGAATTTTTCTTTCGTTTACTGCTTATTCAATATACAGATTGAACAAATGGCAATGTCAAAAAATATATCGGTTCAACCACTTGTTTACAGTGTAAAACACTAAGATTGACGCGTTTCGGAACTCAAGCTTCCATGATCAGAATAATAAAAAATAAAAGAACCTATTAAAACTCGCTAAAATGGAACATGCACCAGGCACAATAAAATTGATAATTGTGCCAGATCAGTCAATCATCCAGACTGTTGCCCTTGCAACTACTGCCCGTCTTCAGGAAGCACACGTTTGTCTGGCCTCTCAACAGATACCCCTCCTACGGTACGGCTATCTATATCGCTGAGGCACGCAGGCCTCCCCACCAACGGCAAGGTCCATGGTTCTTGGGGGGATAGGGTCATTATATAGGGTGCTTATATACAGTGAGGAACGTTTTTAAAAGAATGTACAGCTATTAGAATGAAGGCTTTCACGAACGGAAGGCGTAGCAGCTGGTAAACCTTTCGGGATGTTATGTCGTGGTCGAAGAAACTGTTCTGTTCCTTGACGTTTCGTCCAGGGCTGCGCTGGACATCCTCAGAGGCGCTCCTCCGCTCAGTCAGTAGGCAAGAGTTACCGGTGGACCGCCTCTGAGGATGTCCAGCGCAGCCCTGGACGAAACGTCAAGGAACAGAACAGTTTCTTCGACCACGACATCACGTCCCGAAATGTTTACCACCAGCAATGTATAGTATAGTTTTTCAGTTAAAAGCCGGCCGAAGTGGCCGTGCGGTTAAAGGCGCTGCAGTCTGGAACCGCAAGACCGCTACGGTCGTAGGTTCGAATCCTGCCTCGGGCATGGATGTTTGTGATGTCCTTAGGTTAGTTAGGTTTAACTAGTTCTAAGTTCTAGGGGACTAATGACCTCAGTAGTTGAGTCCCATAGTGCTCAGAGCCATTTGAACCATTTTTCAGTTAAAACTGGCTGAGAAAGAAAATGGGGGGGAGGGGAGATAATTCCGTGCTGTGAAAATGTGTGGTTTCATTTTCTTTCCTGAGTCAATTGTAAGTACAGTATCACTGCATTTCAACATTAGACAAATGGTATCTACCATTACATGTACTTTTAAACAAAAATTGCGTACACAAGTGTGTGTTGTTTTCTGTATTAAACAGGCTGCGGCAGAAAACAAAGAGGAAAGTCGTACGGGTGACGTATCGGTTTACAATTAGAGACAGTGGGAGAGGATTGACAGATGGGCATGGAGAATATGGGCAGAAAGCGCGGAAGGAGGCGAGGAGATGGGGAGGGAGGGAGGGAGGGGAGAGAGAGAGAGAGAGAGAGAGAGAGAGAGAGCGCCCGGGGCGGTGGGAGCGGGGGGCGATGAGCAGATGAACAGAAAGGGGGGGGGGGGCAGAGATACCAGAACAAATATCCAATTTCCACATACATTTTTTTACGAATTGCGATGGACTGCTGAGTTGCCTAGTACATTTTATAAATGCGAAAGTGTGCGTGTTAGTATGTTTGTTACTCCTTCACGCTGAAACGGCTGGAAGGATTATGAGATTAGCTTATACCCTGAATTAATGCACAGGCTACGTTATGTATGCTTGTCTATGAAATGGATCGGGGTGGGTGTGAAAAACACAGCAAGCCCACGACGCCTCGATACCCGTACAGTATTTGAGAATGACAACACTTGAAGATTAGAACAAACTTTACACATAATACCAAACCTTTACGAAACTACTCGCTGACAACACCCTCAAAATGATGACAGGGAAGAAGTTTATTCGTTGCTACGTTTTGGCTGTTCATTTTCGTTGTTTTTGTTGTGGTCTTCAGTCCTGAGACTGGTTTGATGCAGCTCTCCATGCTACTCTATCCTGTGCAAGCTTCATCATCTCCCAGTACCTACTGCAACCTACATCCTTCTGAATCTGCTTAGTGTATTCATCTCTTGGTCTCCCTCTACGATTTTTACCCTCCACGCTACCCTCCAATGCTAAATTTGTGATCCCTTGATGCCTCAAAACATGTCCTACCAACCGATCCCTTCTTCTACACAAGTTGTGCCACAAACTTCTCTTCTGCCGAATCCTATTCAATACCTCCTCATTAGTTACGTGATCTACCCACCTTATCTTCAGCATTCTTCTGTAGCACCACATTTCGAAAGCTTCTATTCTCTTCTTGTCCAAACTGGTTATCGTCCATGTTTCACTTCCATACATGGCTACACTCCATACAAACACTTTCAGAAACGACTTCCTGACACTTAAATCTATACTCGATGTTAACAAATTTCTCTTCTTCAAAAACGCTTTCCTTGCCATTGCTAGTCTACATTTTATATCCTCTCTACTTCGACCATCATCAGTTATTTTGCTCCCGAATTCATTTTCGTATGATGATTTAATTTATTGCTTCTTGCAGACAGTGTTCACATAGAGAACTTGAACGTACTTGCAAAGTTAGACGTCGTACGAGACAGTTGAGGATATATGAAGTGATAAACATTGAGCCGCGAGAAAATATAACTGCAGGGTGAATTTCGCTAGATATGCAGGTCAGATACGTTGGACAGATGTTAAATATATTTTACATGTGCGTACGCGGGCTAGCCACGAATAAAAACACTCATCCTGGCCCCTTGGAATGATTTCAGTCAAATACTGTAAAGGTAAGAACCACCAGTGAAGGCGATGACACGAAGAGAGAAGGGAGTAGGAGGAAATGGACGCCGATGGACAGAGGAAGGGGGCGGTGGGAGGGGAACAGACAGGGGACAGGATAAATACGTATCCGGGTATTTTATTATAGATCGCTCTTTAACCGCGGGGCACAGTTAATCTTATACAGGGTGGCGCACCAAATGTGTTACCATTTGGTTTTTGAATATAAACTTTGTCAATACAATCTGAAAGGAACATATACTACAATGAAGAGCCGTCCATGGAGATTTGTTCTAACTCAGCACATGCTCAATATGTCCACCATTTCGTTTCCTAACTTCCTTCACAGGAACACTGAAGTTATTACCCTACGGCACATGTCTTCGGTAATTTCACTGCAAACTTGAAGAATAAGTCTTCTGAGCTCTATTAAATCACGTGGACGTTTCGGGAAAATCTTTTCCTTTAGGTACCCCCAAAGAAAAAAGTCACATCGATTGAGGTCTCGACTATTGGCGGGCCAATTTTGTCCGTCATTGAAGCTACCTGGAAACCTCAGTGAAATGATCCGCATGTCGAAATGCTCGCGTAAAAAATCAAACACAGTGTTTGCAGTATGTGACCTTGCTCCATCTTGCATGAACCACTGCGTGTTGAAGGGCGAGGCAGTAGCAAGAAGCTGTGGAATGAAGCTATTGCGAAGCACGCTCAAATAACGCTCGCTGTTCACAGTTTCTTCAAAGAAAAAGGGTCCAATAAGTCCGTGACTGGAAATTGCTACCCACGCTGTAATCCTCAGAGCATAATGTTGTCGTTCATGAAGGACTTGTGGGTTTTCAGTGGCCCAAAAGCGTACATTTTGTTTGTTAAACACACCGTCTAAATGAAAATGCGCTTCGTCTGAAAACCAAACGTTGTTCAGAGTTTCTTCCCTAACCTCCACCCACTGAGCAAACAGTAGTCTCTGCTGCTCGTGTTCTTCAGTGAACTTCTGTGCACAGGTCATCTTGTATGGGTACATATGGAGGTCACTTTTAAGAATGCGTTGAACGGAGCGTCTGGATATTCCCAGTTGCACTGCTGCCTTTCTACACGATTTCCCGGGACTTTTCTGTACAGCAACGTGTACCGCCGGTAATCATGGGGGATTCTTCCGCAATGGTTTCCTCACCTTCCACTATGTCTGCTCACAAGTGTAAGTTCAATGAGTCTCAGCCACAGACAGTCCTTCCATCGTTGCCACAGTTCCTTGTTGTTTCTTGGTCTGACGAAGGTCACGACTTCTCCACGGTCAAAATGGCTCTGAGCACTATGGGACTCAACTGCTGTGGTCATAAGTCCCCTAGAACTTAGAACTACTTAAACCTAACTAACCTAAGGACAGCACACAACACCCAGCCATCACGAGGCAGTGAAAATCCCTGACCCCGCCGGGAATCGAACCCGGGAACCCGGGCGTGGGAAGCGAGAACGCTACCGCACGACCACAAGATGCGGGCTTCTCCACGGTCAACCCTTCCATTATTCAGAAAGGTGTCGACGCAATTGCAGGTCCTGTAAAGTCTTGTTCCAGATTACGGAATGGCACCTTGTTGTTAGAAACGGTCAGTGCCCTCCAGGCACAAAAATTGCTGCGTATTTCTCTGCTCCACACCTTCCCTGTCCGGGTGGAACCGCACCGTACCTTAAATTCCTCGCGTGGAGTCGTTTATACACGCTCCCTCGATGGATTGTCTGACGAAGAAATTCAGCACTACCTGTCTGACCAGGGCGTAACGGCTGTTCATAGAGTTATAAAAAGGGTTGACACGAACATCATTCCAACCCGCACTGTCTTCTTGACATTTGACAAAGTTCAACTCCCATCGAAAATCAAAGCAGGCTATGAGATAATTTGCGTTCGCCCTTACGTCCCAAACCCTACGCGTTGCTATCGGTGCCAGCGGTTCAATCACACCAGCGAGTCCTGTTCCAACCCGGCCAAATGTGTTACGTGTGGCAAGGATGCCCATGAGGGTGCTTGTCCACCTCCATCCCCTCGCTGCATCAACTGTATGGGTGACCACGCCGCTTCCTCTCGAGATTGTCCCGTTTTTAAGGACGAAAAGCTCATCCAGGAAATTCGAGTAAAGGAAAAGGTGTCGACCTTTGCTGCTCGAAAATTATTCGCCAGTCGACAGCCCACCGTGCCTCAGAAAGGAAAATACAGCACTGTTCTTGCTTCTCCTCGGCCAACAAAGGAGGCGGCCACGCAGACTTGCGACCTCACCTTTAGTGCCACGGTCGTCAGATCGGCCAGCGCAAAGATCGCCCGTTCAACCTCACCACTTTCGCCTGCCCACTCTATGGCTCACCCTTCATCGGGTTCTGCTAAATCTCGAGCCCACAAGTCAGACACCAAGACTTCGAAAAAAGAGCATACTCGTGAAGATTTTTTACGTACCCCAACTTCACAACCATCGGTTCCTCCTTCATCTAAACATCATATTTCCAAGAAGGCTAATAAGAAACCCAGTTCATCTCCTTCTCCGCCAAGGCGTGTCTCATCTACAGCACCACCTGGCGGAAGTCGCCATCGGCCGTCTTCTGTGTCGCGGAGGCGCACTGCTGGCGGCCGATCAACCGGCCGGTCGCTGGTGGCAGGAGCTGCTCCTGAACAACCTATGGATCAGGATCAGGATCTTCTGCCTTCGGCTGAGTGCCGTTCCACGCTGTCGGTCGCAAGCTCTGAGCAGTCGTTGAGTTGACGGCAACCTTGGTCCACCCTATGTCCATTATCCATTTGAATATCCGCGGCATTCGAGCCAATCGGGATGAATTGTCGATCCTCTTACGATCCTACTCGCCGGTCATCTTCTGTCTTCAGGAAACAAAGCTGCGTCCCCACGACCGCTTTGTTCTCCCTCATTTTCAGTCCATCCGATATGATCTCGCCTCTGTTGAAGGCACTCCAGCCCACGGAGGACTCATGATTCTTCTCCATGATACTCTCCATTATCACCCAATCCATTTACACACTTCCTTCCAAGCTGTCGCCGTCCGTCTTTCCCTTTCTGGATACACGTTCTCTCTTTGTACTGTATACATTCCATCGTCCACACCAATGGCACGAGTTGATCTCCTTCATCTTCTTCGTCAGCTTCCACCCCCCTATTTGCTGGTTGGGGACTTCAATGCCCACCACCCGCTTTGGGGATCTCCACATCCTTGTCCACGTGGCTCACTATTGCTAGACGTCTTCCACCAAGCGGATCTAGTTTGCCTCAACACTGGGGTCCCTACAATTTTGTCTGCCTCCACGACAAATTTATCTCATTTGGACCTTGCGGTCGGTACTGTTCCGCTAGCTCGGCGCTTCGAATGGTTCGCCCTTGATGATACACACTCGAGTGACCACTTTCCATGTGTCCTTAGACTGCAGCCTCAACTGCCATATATGCGCCCGCGACGCTGGAAGTTTGCCCAAGCCGATTGGACACTGTTTTCGTCTCTAGCGACATTCGATGACCGTCACTTTCCCAGCGTCGACGATGAGGTCACACATATTACCGACGTTATTCTTACAGCTGCGGAACGTTCAATACCACGCACCTCCGAATTGCCCCGGCGTCCCCCAGTTCCTTGGTGGAACGAGGCATGCCGTGACGCAATACGTGAGCGGCGACGTGCTCTTCGCGTTTTCCGCCACCATCCTACTTTGGCCAACTGTATCCGCTATAAGCAGTCCCGTGCGCGATGCCGTCGCGTCATCCGCGATAGCAAGAAGGCAAGCTGGCAATTCTTTATTAGCTCCTTTAACACCTTCACTCCCTCCTCGGAAGTTTGGAGTCGGCTTCGACGGTTCTCAGGCGCGCCTAGTTTCTCCCCGGTCTCTGGGCTCACTGTCGCGCATGACACATTAGTGGACCCCGTCGCAATTTCTAACTCGTTGGGTCAGCACTTTGCTGAGATTTCGAGCTTTTCAAATTACCCGCCAGCGTTTCTCCCGAAGAAACGTGCAGCGGAAGTGCGACATCTTGCTTTCTCCTCTCAAAATCGCGAAAGCTACAATACTGTTTTCTCCATGCGGTAACTCCAACATGCACTCTCTTCTTCTCGCTCCTCCGCCCCATGACCGGATGGTATCCACGTCCAAATGTTGCTGCATTTATCAACCCATAGTCTGCGTTACCTCCTTCGCCTTTATAATCGAATTTGGACCGACAGTACTTTTCCCAGACGATGGCGGGATGCTATCGTCGTTCCTGTTCCGAAACCTGGAAAGGACAAACATCTCCCCTCTAGCTATCGCCCCATTTCTCTCACGAGTAGTGTCTGTAAGGTTTTGGAGCGTATGGTGAATTACCGTTTAGCTTGGGGGCTGGAATCCCGCAGTCTTTTAACACCTGCCCAATGCGGATTCCGAAAGCATCGTTCTGCAGTTGACCGTCTGTTGCTCTCTCCACTTATATCATGAACAATTTTCTCCGGAAACGCCAAACAGTAGCAATATTTTTTGATCTGGAGAGAGCATACGATACCTGTTGGAGGACAGGCATACTCCGCACACTGTTCTCTTGGGGCTTTCGAGGTCGGCTGCCCCTTTTTCTTCGCGAATTTATGGCAGAACGCACATTTAGGGTGCGGGTGAACACTACTCTCTCCCGTACTTTCTCCCAAGAAAACGGGGTACCCCAGGGCTCCGTGCGAAGTGTTGTACTGTTTGCCATTGCCATCAATCCAATTATGGATTGTCTCCTTCCTGATGTCTCGGGCTCCCTCTTTGTGGACGATTTTGCGATCTACTACAGCTCTCAACGGACCAGCCTTCTTGAACGACGTCTTCAAGGATGTCTCGATCGCCTCCACTCTTGGAGCATCGAAACAGGCTTCCGTTTTTCTCCCAGTAAGACCGTTTGTGTTAATTTTTGGCGACGTAAGGAGTTTCTTCCGCCCTCCTTACATCTAGGTCCTGTCAACCTTCCGTTTTCGGACGTCGGTAAATTCTTGGGTCTTATGTTTGACAGAAAACTGTGCTGGTCCTCCCACGTTGCCTATCTTTCGGCTCGCTGTCTGCGATCCCTCAACACCCTCCGTGTCCTGAATGGTACCTCCTGGGGAGCGGACCGAGTGGTCCTTATCCGCCTCTATCGCGCCATAGTGCACTCGAAATTGGACTATGGAAGCATAGTCTACTCCTCTGCTCGGCCGTCTATTATTCGGCGTCTCGACTCTATCCACCACCGTGGATTACGTTTAGTGTCTGGAGCTCTTTACACCAGCCCTGTGGAAAGCCTTTATGCTGAGACTGCTGAACCTCCGCTGTCCAATCGGCGAGCAGTCCTTCTAAGTCCATGCCTGCTAATCCGACCCATGACCTTTTTTTCGACGCCTCCTTTGATGTAGGGTATGCTGGCCGCTCCTCCTCCCTACTACCCCCGGGAGTCCGCTTCCGTCAACTGCTCCATTCTCTTTCCTTCCACTTTCCTAAAACCTTCTTGACAACTTGGGGTACAGCACCCCCTTGGCTCCGTCCCCGGATCTGCCTGCTCCGTGACCTTTGTCGATTTCCCAAGGATGGTACCCCTACACTTGTTTATCGTCGGGCATTTGCTGCTCTATGTGCACAAATGACGAACGCCACATTTATTTACACCGACGGCTCGAAAACATCGTTAGGTGTAGGGAGTGCCTATATTGTTGGCGACACCCAAAATCCCTTTCGGCTTCCCGACCAGTGTTCGGTTTATACTGCGGAGCTTTACGCTGTTCTCCAGGCTGTCCACTACATCCGCCGCCATCGGCGGATACAGTACGTAATCTGCTCAGATTCTCTCAGCTCTCTCCTCAGTCTCCAAGCTCTTTACCCTGTGCACCCTCTGGTCCACCGGATTCAGGACTGTCTGCGCTTGCTCCACCTGGGGGGCGTCTCGGTGGCGTTCCTCTGGCTCCCGGGACACGTTGGTATCTGTGGGAATGAGGCGGCCGATATTGCAGCCAATGCTGCAGTCTCTCTTCTTCGGCCAGCTATCCAATCGATTCCCTTCGCCGATCTACGGAGCGTTTTATGTCGTCGTGTTGTTCATTTATGGCACGCGCATTGGTCGACACTTACCCATAATAAATTGCGGGACGTGAAAGCTCTTCCCTGTGCTTGGACTTCTTCCTCCCGAACGCGTCGTCGGGAGGAGGTAATTTTAACTCGACTCCGGATAGGGCACTGTCTTTTTAGCCATCGACATCTTTTAAGCGGCGATCCTCCCCCACTCTGTTCCCACTGCTCTCAGCTGTGGACGGTAAGACACCTTTTAATTGAATGCCCCTATTTTAATCCGTTACGCGCCCGTCTACAGCTGTCGCCTGATCTATCGTCGATTTTAGCAGATGACACGCGCTCAGCCGACCGCGTTCTCGAGTTTATTAGTGACAGTGAAATGACGTCAGTCATTTGAAGCTTTTTTTGGGGACAACCAACCCCTTTCTGTAGTGGATTTTTAAGCCTTCCTTCTGCTTTTAGTTTCTCCAATTTTATGACTTTCGTTCCCATTGCTGCTGGTTTCCATTTTAGGTTTTTTACTGTTTCCTAAGTCATGGACCGGGCGCTAATGACCATAGCAGTTTTGCGCCCTAAAACCAAAACAAAAAAACAAAAAACAAAAAAACTCGTACCGCTTCAATATTCTCTGGCGAACAAACAGGCTTAGGCCGAGGTCGCTTCGCTTCCAATATTGTTCCTTCCTGTACAAATTCATGGTACAACCTGTGGATGGTCTTCTTGCAAGGGACCCATCGTGTGTTAGACTGTTGTCGAAAACGCCTCTGAGTCACAACAAGGCTTTTCGTTTCATGAAAAAATAACACAATTGCCGATCGTTGCAGTGTCGTCAGTCTCCCATAGTCAGCCATTGCTGCTTACTAGTCTCCTAGCGGCAGTATCGTGAATTACACGTCAGTTCGTAACCCATTTGTTTTTACAACCACTGCTGGTACTGGTGTAGAGATCCCAGCAAGATATCTAATGTGCGTCGTAAATTGTGAAAGAAGCAATTGGTAACACATTTCGTGCGCCACCCTGTAGTATTTTTTGGGTATGCATTCCTAAGTCATTACCATTGCAATACAAAGTATGCTGGAGGAAAAGAAAGGAGTGGAGAACTACTTTGGGCCCAGTTACGTCACCGCAAAGAGCGCCCCTTTTTAGCGAACGACGCGCGGGCTGTTGAACGCGTTTTACTTTTTATCCTTCGTAGCAATAACGTTAATTTTTAGTTCAGGACCTCCGTTTTTCTGTGGTGTATATTATACGCCATTCTCCACGTCCCTGTTCTTAGTTGCCTTCTTTTCTGTCGATTGGGATTGACGTGTAGTCGTTTTTAACTCTTCTCTTTGTGTTCGTGTTCCACAGTTTTGACACGGGCGCATATGACCCTAGTTGTTTTTGCGCCCTAAAACAAAACAAAGTCCGCCCTGACAGTCTGCTTCATTTGAGTTCGAGAAGTCGCTTTAATCATTCGTCGGCCGCACGCACAGCCGAGAAACGGAAATTTTGTTCCTCGTAATAAATCAGCGTCGTGGGCGTCGGGGGAAAGGGGGTGGACTTTGTAGCCCCGATATTCAGAGGAGGCAGGAAGCCGAGGCGTTAGGACGGAGGGACGCAGCGGTGGCCGGCGCCGATCCACACGCCTTCGCCGCAGACTGCAGCAGTGGGCCGAGGTTCGCGATCCATTCTCCGTGTGGAGTTGCCTGCTGTCTGCAGTACAGGAAGTCTCGGTCGCTGTGTCGAAGGGGCGAGTCTGCCGCCGTGCGGCGCTGCTGGTGATGCACGGTCGGCGGTCGCCGCCCAGCGGTCGTGCGCGCCCTGGGGTGCTGCGTCAGCACGCACTGTCCAGCTCGTCAGCGCATTTTACCGCTGTGGCATGCCGATTGGTCTACACTCACTGAAAACGAGCTTCGGTCCTCGAAACCTCTCCCCACGGCTAGGACGACCTCTTCACGCCCTTCTCGGCGGGAGGAGGTCGTTTCGGCCCGGTTACGGATCGGACACTGCCGGTTCGGCCACAGCCATCTGCTGACGGCTGCTCCGGCGCCGTTCTGCCCGTGTGGGCAACTGCTGACGGTCCGCCACATTTTAACGTCCTGTCCGAATATTAATACACTGCGCGTTGATCTCGGCCTGCCATGTACTCTGGATGACATTTAGCGGATGACCCAGGAGCAGCTGCTCGCGTTCTTGGTTTTATCCACTTGACGAACCTGCATAAGGACATTTGATTATGCTGTTTTCTTTTAATCCCTTGCCTGTTAATGAGCCTTTTATAGTGTTGTCCTTTTTAGTTGCTGTTTTAACATTGTTCCTCGCAATGCATTCATATAGTCTACGTGCTAACAACCACTGTAGTTGTGCGCCCTAAAACCGCAAAGAAAAAAAAAAAGACGGAGTGTCCAGGCGCCTTGCTGAAACTCTGTCCCAGCGCAGCGCAGCGGCTCGGAAAATTCCATTCTCAATATTGCGCGTAAGGACCACGAACACGAGATACGAGAAGCTAGGGCTTAGTCGGAGGCATATGGATTGGAACAGGAAAGGTGCAAATGGCTCTGAGCACTATGGGACTTAACATCTGAGGTCATCAGTCCCCCAGAACTTAGAACTACTTAAACCTAACTAACCTAAGAACATCACACACATCCATGCCCGAGGCAGGATTCGAACTCGGGACCGCAGCAGCAGCAGCGCGGTACCGGACTGAAGCGCCTAGAACAGGGAAGGTAATTTCACAAGCTGCGACATTGTCGCCAATAAAACAGTGACCCGTGTATACAATAAGTTTCCTTTAATTTACGTCTGTGGTCTCAAACTTTTTGTTACCGATTTCGGTCTATTTAGACCATCAGATCTACACCAAAAAATGGGGAAAAAACATAAATACACTCACAGATTGTCTACAGCTTAAAAACAATAAGTAGACCGTAATGAAAAGTACTACCGACAAATATATGCACTTGTGCGCTTTAAGTATGAAGAGGCATACCTGTTACATAAAAACAAAGTCCTAATGTGCTGCAGCCATAGGGGCATCGTCAAATGTTACATGGAAAATCTGCACCAGCATCGTCAAATACCCCCCCCAGGGATCCACAACTCTTTTGTGGATACGTGCGTAGCGAGCACGGGACCCCGAGCTGATGTGGCCTTCCTTCCTTTCCGGGCTGCATACCTTCCCTTTCCGCATCCTTCCCCATCCCCCCCTTCGCCTCCCCCCCCCTCACCTCTGGCTCTTTCCTTTCCTTTCTCCCCCTCTGGGGGTCTGGTTTGTGCCTACGTCCGGAGACGGACGCTTGTAAATGTACCACATTCTTCGCCTTCCTTGCTTGTAAGTCTTCATCCTTCCTTTGTCCTTCTCTTTTCCTTACCTCTTCTCTCTACCCTTTTCTCCGCTGCGGCGTTTGACACCTCTTCTTTCCCTTTCTCTTTCTTCCTCCCTGTGCGTGTCTGAAGGCCGACCCACGCACTTCCATGCGTAGCCGCTGACGGGGTAACGCGTAATTCCCCGCCCCGGGTAGACAGGTAGGACACGTACGTACCCCCTGGTAACGGCCAGGCCCAGGGAGGGGTGATTACCCGAGTTGATACCTTCCGAAAGTGCCGATTGGTCCCTCCGTCCGTTTGTCGGGAGGTGTGACCTGAGGTGTGAACAATCACCTAAGGCGCGAGTGCCCTCAGAGAGGGCCCCCACGAGGGAGGAGCGCGCCATCGGAGACACCGGTAATCGTGGGGGATTCTTCCGCAATGGTTTCCTCACCTTCCACTATGTCTGCTCACGAACGTAAGTTCACTGAGTCTCAACCACAGTCAGTTCTTCCATCGTTGCCACAGTTCCTTGTTGTTTCTCGGTCTGACGAAGGTCACGACTTCTCCACGGTCAACCCTTTCATTATTCAGAAAGGTGTCGACGCAGTTGCAGGTGCTGTAAAGTCTTGTTCCAGATTACGGAATGGCACCCTGTTGCTAGAAACAGTCAGTGCCCTCCAGGCACAAAAATTGCTGCGTACCTCACTACTACACACTTTCCCTGTCCGGGTGGAACCGCACCGTACCTTAAATTCCTCGCGTGGAGTCGTTTATACACGCTCCCTCGACGGACTGTCTGGTGAAGAAATTCAGCACTACCTGTCTGACCAGGGCGTAACGGCTGTTCATAGAGTTATAAAAAGGGTTGACACGAACATCATTCCAACCCGCACTGTCTTCTTGACATTTGACAAAGTTCAACTCCCATCGAAAATCAAAGCAGGCTATGAGATAATTTCCGTTCGCCCTTACGTCCCAAACCCTACGCGTTGCTATCGGTGCCAGCAGTTCAATCACACCAGCGAGTCCTGTTCCAACCCGGCCAAATGTGTTACGTGTGGCAAGGATGCCCATGAGGGTGCTTCTCCACCTCCATCCCCTCGCTGCATCAACTGTATGGGTGACCACGCTGCTTCCTCTCGAGATTGCCCCGTTTTTAAGGACGAAAAACTCATCCAGGAAATAAGAGTGAAGGAAAAGGTGTCGACCTTTGCTGCTCGAAAATTATTCGCCAGTCGACAGCCCACCGTGCCTCAGAAAGGAAAATACAGCGCTGTCCTTCCTTCTCATCGGCCAACAAAGGAGGCGGCCACGCAGACTTGCGACCTCACCTTTAGTACCACGGTCGTCAGATCGGCCAGCGCAAAGATCGCCCGTTCAACCTCTCCACTTTCGCCTGCCCACTCTATGGCTCACCCTTCATCGGGTTCTGCTAAATCTCGAGCCCAAAAGTCAGACGCCAAGTCTTCGAAAAAAGCGCATACTCGTGAAGAGTTTTTACGTACGGCAACTTCCCAACCATCGGTTCCTCCTTCCTCTAAACATCATACTTCCAAGAAGGCTACAAAGAAACCCAGTTCCTCTCCTTCTCCTCCAAGGCGTGTCCCATCTACGGCACCACCTGGCGGAAGTCGCCCTCGGCCGTCTTCTGTGTCGCCGAGGCGCACTGCTGGCGGCCGATCAACCGGCCGGTCGCTGGTGGCAGGAGCTGCTCCTGACCAACCTATGGATCAGGATCTTCTGCCTTCGGCTGAATGCCATTCCATGCTGTCGGTCGCAAGCTCAGAGCAGTCGTTGAGTTGAAAGCGACCTTGGTCACATTCCTCCATTTTCTGTTCACCCTATGTCCATTATCCACTGGAATATCCGCGGTATTCGAGCCAATCGGGATGAATTGTCGATCGTCTTACAATCCTACTCGCCGGTCATCTTCTGTCTTCAGGAAACAAAGCTGCGTCCCCATGACCGCTTTGTTCTCCCTCATTTTCAGTCCGTCCGATATGATCTCGCCTCTGTTGAAGGCACTACAGCCCATGGAGGACTCATGATTCTTCTCCATGATACTCTCCATTATCACCCAATCCATTTACACACTTCCTTCCAAGCTGTCGCCGTCCGTCTTTCCCTTTCCGGATACACGTTCTCTCTTTGTACTGTATACATTCCATCGTCCACACCAACGGCACGAGCTGATCTCCTTCATCTTCTTGGTCAGCTTCCACCCCCATATTTGCTGGTTGGGGACTTCAATGCCCACCACCCGCTTTGGGGATCTCCACATCCTTGTCCACGTGGCTCACTATTGCTAGACGTCTTCCACCAAGCAGATCTAGTTTGCCTCAACACTGGGGTCCCTACGTTTTTGTCTGCCTCCACGGCAAATTTATCTCATTTGGACCTTGCGGTCGGTACTGTTCCGCTAGCTCGGCGCTTCGAATGGTTCGCCCTTGATGATACACACTCGAGTGACCACTTTCCATGTGTCCTTGGACTGCAGCCTCAACGGCCATATATGCGCCCGCGACGCTGGAAGTTTGCTCAAGCCGATTGGACACTTTTTTCGTCTCTAGCGACATTCGATGACCGTCACTTTCCCAGCGTCGACGATGAGGTCACACATATTACCGACGTTATTCTTACAGCTGCGGAACATTCAATACCACGCACCTCCGAATTGCCCCGGCGCCCCCCAGTTCCTTGGTGGAACGAGGCATGCCGTGATGCACTACGTGAGCGGCGACGTGCTCTCCGCGTTTTCCGCCACCATCCTACTTTGGCCAACTGTATCCGCTATAAGCAGCTACGAGCGCGATGCCGTCGTGTCATCCGCGATAGCAAGAAGGCAAGCTGGAAATTCTTTATTAGCTCATTTAACACCTTCACTCCCTCCTCGGAAGTTTGGAGTCGGCTTCGACGGTTCTCAGGCGCGCCTAGTTTCTCCCCGGTCTCTGGGCTCACTGTCGCGCATGACACATTAGTGGACCCCGTCGCAATTTCTAACTCGTTGGGTCAGCACTTTGCCGAGATTTTGAGCTCTTCAAATTACCCGCCAGCGTTTCTCCCGAAGAAACGTGCAGCGGAAGTGCGACCTCTTGCTTTCTCCTCTCAAAATCGCGAAAGCTACAATACTGTTTTCTCCTTGCGGGAACTCCAACATGCACTCTCTTCTTCTCGCTCCTCCGCCCCAGGACCAGATGGTATCCACGTCCAAATGTTGCTGCATTTATCAACCCATAGTCTGCGTTACCTCCTTCGCCTTTATAATCGAATTTGTACCGACAGTACTTTTCCCAGACGATGGCGGGAAGCTATCGTCGTTCCTGTTCCGAAACCTGGAAAGGACAAACATCTCCCCTCTAGCTATCGCCCCATTTCTCTCACGAGTAGTGTCTGTAAGGTTTTGGAGCGTATGGTGAATTACCGTTTAGCGTGGTGGCTGGAATCCCGCAATCTTTTAACACCTGCCCAATGCGGATTCCGAAAGCATCGTTCTGCAGTTGACCATCTTGTTGCTCTCTCCACTTATATCATGAACAATTTTCTCCGGAAACGCCAAACGGTAGCAATATTTTTTGATCTGGAGAGAGCATACGATGCCTGTTGGAGGACAGGCATCCTCCGCACACTGTTCTCTTGGGGCTTTCGAGGCCGGCTGCCCCTTTTTCTTCGCGAATTTATGGCAGAGCGCACATTTAGGGTGCGGGTGAACACTACTCTCTCCCGCACTTTCTCCCAAGAAAACGGGGTACCCCAGGGCTCCGTGCTGAGTGTTGTACTGTTTGCCATCGCTATAAATCCAATTATGGATTGTCTCCCTCCCGATGTCTCGGGCTCCCTCTTTGTGGACGATTTTGCGATCTACTACAGCTCTCAACGGACCAGCCTTCTTGAACGACGTCTTCAAGGATGTCTCGATCGCCTCCACTCTTGGAGCATCGAAACCGGCTTCCGTTTCTCTCCCAGTAAGACCGTTTGTGTTAATTTTTGGCGACGTAAGGAGTTTCTTCCGCCCTCCTTACATCTAGGACCTGTCAACCTTCCGTTTTCAGACGTCGCTAAATTCTTGGGTCTTATGTTTGACAGAAAACTGTGCTGGTCCTCCCACGTTTCCTATCTTTCGGCTCGCTGTCTGCGATCGCTTAACACCCTCCGTGTCCTGAATGGTACCTCCTGGTGAGCGGACCGAGTGGTCCTTCACCGCCTCTATCGCGCCTTAGTGCGCTCGAAATTGGATTATGGAAGCATAGTCTACTCCTCTGCTCGGCCGTCTATTCTTCGGCGTCTCGACTCTATCCACCACCGTGGATTACGTTTAGTGTCTGGAGCTTTTTACACTAGCCCTGTGGAAAGCCTTTATGCTGAGACTGCTGAACCTCCGTTGTCCAATCGGCGAGCGGTCCTTCTAAGTCGTTATGCTAGCCATCTGTCTTCCATGCCTGCTAATCCAGCCCATGACCTTTTTTTCGACGCCTCATTTGATGTAGGGTATGCTGGCCGCTCCTCCTCCCTACTACCCCCGGGAGTCCGCTTCCGTCAACTGCTCCATTCTCTTTCCTTCCGCTTTCCTAAAACCTTCTTGACAACTTGGGGTACAGCACCGCCTTGGCTCCGTCCCCGGATCTGCCTGCTCCGTGACCTTTGTCGATTTCCCAAGGATGGTACCCCTTCACTTGGTTATCGTCGGGCATTTGCTGCTCTATGTGCACAAATGACGAACGCCACATTTATTTACACCGACGGCTCGAAAACATCGTTAGGTGTAGGGAGTGCCTATATTGTTGGCGACACCCCAAATCAATTTCGGCTTCCCGACCAGTGTTCGGTGTATACTGCGGAGCTTTACGCTGTTCTCCAGGCTGTCCACTACATCCGCCGCCATCGGCGGATACAGTACGTTATCTGCTCAGATTCTCTCAGCTCTCTCCTCAGTCTCCAAGCTCTTTACCCTGTGCACCCTCTGGTCCACCGGATTCAGGACTGTCTGCGCTTGCTCCATCTGGGGGGCGTCTCGGTGGCGTTCCTCTGGCTCCCGGGACACGCTGGTATCTGTGGGAATGAGGCGGCCGATATAGCGGCCAAGGCTGCAGTCTCTCTTCCTCGGCCAGCTATTCAGTTGCTTCCCTTCACCGATATACGGAGCGGTTTATGTCGCAAAGTTGCTCATTTATGGCATGCGCATTGGTCAACACTTCCCAATAATAAATTGCGGGAAGTGAAAGCTCTTCCTTGCGCTTGGACTTCTTCCTCCCGAACGCGTCGTCGGGAGGAGGTAATTTTAACTCGACTCCGGATAGGGCACTGTCTTTTTAGCCATCGACATCTTTTAAGCGGCGATCCTCCCCCAATCTGTCCCCACTGCTCTCAGCTGTGGACGGTAAGACACCTTTTAATTGAATGCCCCTATTTTAATCCGTTACGCGCCCGTCTACAGCTATCGCCTGATCTATCGTCGATTTTAGCAGATGACACGCGCTCAGCCGACCGCGTTCTCCAGTTTATTAGTGACAGTGAAATGACGTCAGTTATTTGAATCTTTTTTTGGGGATAACAAACCCTTTTCTGTAGTGGATTTTTAAGCCTTCCTTCTGTTTTTAGTTTCTCCAATTTCATGACTTTGTTCCCATTGCTGCTTGTTTTCAATTTCGGTTTTTTTACTGTTTCCTAAGTTACGGGCTGGGCGCTAATGACCATAGCAGTTTTGCGCCCTAAAACCAAACAAAAAAAAAAAGCCTTGTCCACGTGGCTCACTATTGCTAGCCGTCTTCCACCAAGCAGATCTAGTTTGCCTCAACACTGGGGTCCCTACATTTTTGTCTGCCTCCACGACAAATTTATCTCATTTGGACCTTGCAGTCGGTACTGTTCCGCTAGCTCGGCGCTTCGAATGGTTCGCCCTTGATGATACACACTCGAGTGACCACTTTCCATGTGTCCTTAGACTGCAGCCTCAACAGCCATATATGCGCCCGCGACGCTGGAAGTTTGCCCAAGCCGATTGGACACTTTTTTCGTCTCTAGCGACATTCGATGACCGTCCCTTTCCCAGCGTCGACGATGAGGTCACACATATTACCGACGTTATTCTTGCAGCTGCGGAACATTCAATACCACGCACCTCCGAATTGCCCCGGCGCCCCCCAGTTCCTTGGTGGAACGAGGCATGCCGTGATGCACTACGTGAGCGGCGACGTGCTCTCCGCGTTTTCCGCCACCATCCTACTTTGGCTAATTGTATCCGCTATAAGCAGCTACGAGCGCGATGCCGTCGTGTCATCCGCGATAGCAAGAAGGCAAGCTGGAAATTCTTTATTAGTTCATTTAACACCTTCACTCCCTTCTCGGAAGTTTGGAGTCGTCTTCGACGGTTCTCAGGCGCGCTTAGTTTCTCCCCGGTCTCTGGGCTCACTGTCGCGCATGACACATTAGTGGACCCCGTCGCAATTTCTCACTCGTTGGGTCAGAACTTTGCTGAGATTTCGAGCTCTTCAAATTACCCGCCAGCGTTTCTCCCGAAGAAACGTGCAGCGGAATTGCGACATCTTGCTTTCTCCTCTCAAAATCGCGAAAGCTACAATACTTTTTTCTCCTTGCGGGAACTCCAACATGCACTCTCTTCTTCTCGCTCCTCCGCCCCAGGACCGGATGGTATCCAAGTCCAAATGTTGCTGCATTTATCAACCCATAGTCTGCGTTACCTCCTTCGCCTTTATAATCGAATTTGGACCGACAGTACTTTTCCCAGACGATGGCGGGAAGCTATCGTCGTTCCTGTTCCGAAACCTGGAAAGGACAAACATCTCCCCTCTACCTATCGCCCCATTTCTCTCACGAGTAGTGTCTGTAAGGTTTTGGAGCGTATGGTGAATTACCGTTTAGCGTGGTGGCTGGAATCCCGCAGTCTTTTAACACCTGCCCAATGCGGATTCCGAAAGCATCGTTTTGCAGTTGACCATCTTGTTGCTCTCTCCACTTATATCATGAACAATTTTCTCCGGAAACGCCAAACGGTAGCAATATTTTTTGATCTGGAGAGAGCATACGATACCTGTTGGAGGACAGGCATCCTCCGCACACTGTTCTCTTGGGGCTTTCGAGGCCGGCTGCCCCTTTTTCTTCGCGAATTTATGGCAGAGCGCACATTTAGGGTGCGGGTGAACACTACCCTCTCCCGCACTTTCTCCCAAGAAAACGGGGTACCCCAGGGCTCCGTGCTGAGTGTTGTACTGTTTGCCATTGCCATCAATCCAATTATGGATTGTCTCCTTCCTGATGTCTCGGGCTCCCTCTTTGTGGATGATTTTGCGATCTACTACAGCTCTCAACGGACCAGCCTTCTTGAACGACGTCTTCAAGGATGTCTCGATCGCCTCCACTCTTGGAGCATCGAAACCGGCTTCCGTTTTTCTCCCAGTAAGACCGTTTGTGTTAATTTTTGGCGACGTAAGGAGTTTCTTCCGCCCTCCTTACATCTAGGACCTATCAACCTTCCGTTTTCGGACGTCGGTAAATTCTTGGGTCTTATGTTTGACAGAAAACTGTGCTGGTCCTCCCACGTTTCCTATCTTTCGGCTCGCTGTCTGCGATCGCTTAACACCCTCCGTGTCCTAAATGGTACCTCCTGGGGAGCGGACCGAGTGGTCCTTCTCCGCCTCTATCGCGCCTTAGTGCGCTCGAAATTGGATTATGGAAGCATAGTCTACTCCTCTGCTCGGCCGTCTATTCTTCGGCGTCTCGACTCTATCCACCACCGTAGATAAAGTTTAGTGTCTGGAGCTTTTTACACCAGCCCTGTGAAAAGCCTTTATGCTGAGACTGCTGAACCTCCGCTGTCCAATCGGCGAGCAGTCCTTCTAAGTCCATGCCTGCTAATCCGACCCATGACCTTTTTTTCGACGCCTCCTTTGATGTAGGGTATGCTGGCCGCTCCTCCTCCCTACTACCCCCGGGAGTCCGCTTCCGTCAACTGCTCCATTCTCTTTCCTTCCGCTTTCCTAAAACCTTCTTGACAACTTGGGGTACAGCACCGCCTTGGCTCCGTCCCCGGATCTGCCTGCTCCGTGACCTTTGTCGATTTCCCAAGGATGGTACCCCTACACTTGTTTATCGTCGGGCATTTGCTGCTCTATGTGCACAAATGACGAACGCCACATTTATTTACACCGACGGCTCGAAAACATCGTTAGGTGTAGGGAGTGCCTATATTGTTGGCGACACCCAAAATCCCTTTCGGCTTCCCGACCAGTGTTCGGTTTATACTGCGGAGCTTTACGCTGTTCTCCAGGCTGTCCACTACATCCGCCGCCATCGGCGGATACAGTACGTAATCTGCTCAGATTCTCTCAGCTCTCTCCTCAGTCTCCAAGCTCTTTACCCTGTGCACCCTCTGGTCCACCGGATTCAGGACTGTCTGCGCTTGCTCCACCTGGGGGGCGTCTCGGTGGCGTTCCTCTGGCTCCCGGGACACGTTGGTATCTGTGGGAATGAGGCGGCCGATATTGCAGCCAATGCTGCAGTCTCTCTTCTTCGGCCAGCTATCCAATCGATTCCCTTCGCCGATCTACGGAGCGTTTTATGTCGTCGTGTTGTTCATTTATGGCACGCGCATTGGTCGACACTTACCCATAATAAATTGCGGGACGTGAAAGCTCTTCCCTGTGCTTGGACTTCTTCCTCCCGAACGCGTCGTCGGGAGGAGGTAATTTTAACTCGACTCCGGATAGGGCACTGTCTTTTTAGCCATCGACATCTTTTAAGCGGCGATCCTCCCCCACTCTGTCCCCACTGCTCTCAGCTGTGGACGGTAAGCCACCTTTTAATTGAATGCCCCTATTTTAATCCGTTACGCGCCCGTCTACAGCTGTCGCCTGATCTATCGTCGATTTTAGCAGATGACACGCGCTCAGCCGACCGCGTTCTCCAGTTTATTAGCGACAGTGAAATGACGTCAGTCATTTGAAGCTTTTTTTGGAGACAACCAACCCCTTTGTGTAGTGGATTTTTAAGCCTTCCTTCTGCTTTTAGTTTCTCCAATTTTATGACTTTGTTCCCATTGCTGCTGGTTTTCAATTTCGGTTTTTTTACTGTTTCCTAAGTCACGGGCTGGGCGCTAATGACCATAGCAGTTTTGCGCCCTAAAAACCAAAACAAAAAAAATCGTCAAATATATATAAATAACATAATATGCACGAGTCATGTTGTCAGTAACACTACTGTTCAAAACAATCTGCCGTGCAGTAGCCACAAGATGTTTGTGTTGTAAGTTCACCAGATGCCGCTGATGTCGGCACACACTAATTTTCAATAATTAATCGGACAGCGTAAAATAAAGGGAGATACAATAGTGGAAGCCTGTAATGAGCTTAAAACGAATAAAAGGCATTACAGTAATAAAAAGCGCTGAAGTAGAACGCGACAAAAGTCAGATTGTTAAAAAGAGGAAGAGTTAAGAAACATTAGTTGACACATGCTCAAGTGCCAATATTCTAGATAATGACATAAGTAATAAATACCTTTGATAGTGCACAGGATAAGATTAAAAACCATAAAACAAATCGCTAAAGGAGCCACAAATAAAAGAAAACATAGTGTTGCACATAATCAGCGCCCTCTGTTATCGCTAACGCTAGAATTCCGCACAGGGGGGGGGGGGGGGAGTGGTTGGAGGAACGTGACCGGCAGAGGGCCCCTCGTACCCTGCGGCACTGCGTTGCAACAAGAGAATTATAAAATTCCGTAACAGTGGATGACCCACATTATCTGATTAATGCAGTCTATGAAATGAATAGAGAAGGAACAAGAAAATACTAGAGTCATGCGTAAAACGTACGAAAACGAAGTAAATATGTGAGGCTCTCAATACTAGGTGAAACTGTCGACAAACTGTATATAAGTGAGGCGTTCAGTGATTAAAGTAAAACATTGTCAAACAAAGCAAAGTAGGCATTAGGCACAAAGTCACTCTCTGGCAGTTAAGCACTTTTGTTGGTTCTTTCTTTTTTGCTTTATAAATTTCAAGCTACTCTAACAAATTAGGAGCACGGCCTTTTTCCACTCTGTGGAGAATAGGCACACAATTCTCAATGCTCCCTGTGGAATGACCAGTTTCAGATAAATGCCAAAGCAGTTTTGTTCCGTGGCTGACAGTGTTCTTTGAACCTTAATTTAAAAGAGCGGCCTGTTTGACCGATATAATATTTGTCACAGTTACTGCAGTCAATCCTGTATACTCCAGAGCCATCAAATTTGTCATACTTCCCGTTCAGTGTGTTTTATTCGTAGTTTTAGGATGTTGTTAACCTGAAAGCCACATCTGACATCAGTCTCTTTAAAACATTTTTCTATTTATAGGGACATTTTGCCGTTAAACTTCATAGGAATGGTTTTGATTCTATCTTTATCGGTTCTATTTTGTGTGTATGTAATATTTGACGATGCCAGTTTGGCTGCAGTACATTAGGACTTTGTTTTTATGAAACAGGTATGCATCTTCGTATTTAAAGCGCACATATGTAAATTTTGTCAGTACTACTTTTCATTACGGTCTATTTATTGTTTTTAAGCTGTAGACAATCTGCGAGTGTATTTATGTTTTTTCCAATTTTTTGCTGCAGATCTGATGATGGTCATTAAGACAGAAACCGGTAATTTGTTAACAAAAAGTTTGTGACAACAGACGTAAATTCGAGGAAACTTGAGGAAAGCAAATGATCGGTAGTAGTACAGGGTACCGTCCGCGACGCACCGTACGGTGGCTCGCAGAGTGTGTATCTAGATACACAGCTGTAGCACGAAGGCCGGTTTCAGTAGAGCCGAAATGTTGGCACAGTTACCAGCGTGACAAGGTTGCACGCCAAAACACTTCCTGAAGGTGACACCGGCCGCGAAAGAGAATCCTCGCGTATTACTCAGTCGCTCTGGTGACTGGCAGCAGCCGGCCAACGGGAAGGTGAGAGTGGCGCGTTGCTCCAGCTGGGGGGAAGGCGGCGACCTCAGACTGGTGTGGCCAGGAGGGGCTCTACACAGTTACCCAGCTGCAGCGGAGTGTGCGCTGATATGAAACTTTCTGGCAGATTAAAACTGTGTGCCGGACCGACAGAGCTCTGAGGACGGGCCGTGAGTCGTGCTCGGGTAGCTCAGTTGGTAGAGCATTTGCCTGCGAAAGGCAAAGGTCCCGAGTTCGAGTCTCGGTCCGGCACACAGTTTTAATCTGCCAAGAAGTTTGTTACCCAGCTGCAGACACAGATATACTGAAATTGCAACACCACAATAGACAGCAACAGCCAATAATGGGTCGCGTTGTCGCTTTGGTGTCTTCAGAGGCCCGAAGTGATTTTAAGCTTGACGCCGTACAAGAATACTTCTACTCCAGATTATGTTTTTACTGCTCTGTTTTCTTCCATTTTAAGTACGTACCACAGTTTCATCGCTGTTTATACGGATGCATCCCAGCAAGAGAATGTCCTCTGTTCCGGTCTTTTCCGTGATAGGGTTTTCAAAGTGCGTCTTCCGGAACACTTTACAGATTGTGATGCGGGGTTGTATGGCATTATGATGGCACTGCAGAGGATTCAGACGTCACCGTACGAGGTGTCTTGTCTGTCCCGACTCGCTTAGGCACTTTATAACACCCCCCCCCCCCCCCCTGCTTCCCGGGATTTCCGAAATTACAAGTTGACAATGACCGTGAATTATGAGTTTTGACCCGCGTCGGGATAAGGCATCCGTATCCGAAGTAAATAATGATTATTCCGCGGGAAACAGGAGACGTTATAACTTGATCGTTATTGAATGAGTAATTTCATTCAATAACGATCGGTAAATAATTTGGAAATAAATTTTGCCAGTGGAAATTTTGCCGAAAGAAATGATTAAGTTGTAAAAGCAATTAAAAAATCGGTCGCCAGCTCAACTGATGAGCGACAGTACTGTTAAGTACGTGAATAATTGTGTCAAAAATAAAGTTTACCTGTTTGTAGCGCAGCAGTTGGAACGGGAACTTTTACCTAAGTGCTGTGTCAGGCTCAATAGTCATATAAAACAATGTCATAACAATCTAACTACACTTATTTTGTTCATAATTTGTCAGTTAAGTGCAATGCTGACAACACAGATAATTATCTATCGAGATTTTGAATAATGAACTGTCATTCTGTCTTTAAAATTAGGTACTTTGTACAGTTTAATCTACTGACAATGAAATATATTGCCAATAATTAACTATGTTTTGAATGATAATATTTCATTAATTGGGGGATTGTCAGGTGGAATAAGCTTTATAGTTTCATGTAATATCCTTGAATTAACTTCAGCTGAATATGCATTGAAATAAATCTTTGTAATCAAATGTATTACTTGAGTCTATTATTAAGTTACTACGGTTGGCGTAAGCTTATTAAGTGCAACAATTAACTACGATAACCATTCTGAAATTTACCCTCCACCGTGTATGCAAATAATTTGATAATTAACATATTTTCTCTTGATAATGGCGTGACACACTGGGTTCAGTAAGGTAAGGATCGGAAGGAACCTACTTGGTGTTATTGTCGGGTGGAATGTGACTGCAACACTTCGATTATAAAGTGCTTGTTATTAATTGTTCAACTTGAGAGAAAAGCACAGTCACTGGCAAGCCTTCTACAATTTTATCCTACGAAAATCACGTAGATCTTTCTTCCCTCGTTGTCGGTGGATCGACGGAAGTCCACGACAGCGACACAATGTGGCAACGGGCTTTCACTGTTGCGACTTGGGCACACAGTGCGCTTCACATTTAAGTCCTCGTTTCTTCAGCACTGTGCCCATTCATCCATAATAACTTGCCCGGCCGTGCTTCCAGATATGCCGACCGTTACTTTCCCGTCGTACTTCGATCCACTCACTAGCCGTTAGGTGTAACACAGCTAGGACTAGCAGCACTCGACTGTACGTCTTACTCCGAGCACGGCGTCACTGCTACTACTGCCCGCTGGCGCGCTCCCGCGCCCAGCGGCACGACAAAACAATCTCTCTGACTTGAACGTTAACTAAATGTGCCCTGACTTGCCAGTGTTAAATATTACATAATTTAAACATAGTATTTTCACTAGACAATACACCGTATACAAACAGTTTCGTGTGTTAAGTAAGCGAAAAAATTCATAGCAAGGACTGCGTTGTAGCGTCACAACTTGAACAAATGTGTCCGGTAGACCAGGTGATTGAGCTCATTCACGACTCCCTACAGTGGCTCCAACGCCGTGGCAAGGTGGTGGTCTCTCGCAGGCTGCCTGGCCACATCGGGGTGCAGTGGAACGACGCGGCCGACGAAGCGTGCCCGGGTCGTGTCGTCTGTCAGCGTCCCGTCCTCTTCCACTCCACCGGCTCATTTTGTGCGTCAGTGGGAGACGGCACGGTTCGAGGGGACAGCAAACAAACTGTGGCGAGACGGCCTAACCATTTTGTGAACTGTCAGGCCTCATCCCTAAATTGGTGGGCAAGGGAGGCAGACTTTAATGCATTATAAACTGCCCCGCATGTGGGGGACAGCCTTCATCCTTAGCCGTGACATTGGTATGCTGACTTTTCGTCAGGGCGCTGATGACCACGATGTCGAGAGCCGCCGGGTGAAGTGGCCGAGCGGTTCTAGGCGCTACAGTCCGGAACCGCGCGACCGCTACGGTCGCAGGTTCGAATCCTGCCTCGGACACGGATGTGTGTGATGTCCTTAGGTTAGTTAGGTTTAAGTAGTTGTAAGTACTAGGGGACTGATGACCACAGCAGTTAAGTCCTATAGTGCTCACAGCCATTTGTCGAGCGCCCCTCACCTAAAATCATCACCAACACAAAAGATAGCATGCAAGCAACTTAAACATTGTCGTTACACAGTACGCAGTTGTGAAAAACAGTATCTGCAGGAAAATTAACATTGTCTGTTTCTCTTAGATTAGCTGTGGACGATAACAGTATGAAATCCAGTAAACCGACAAATGCAGTAAAGAGGTACGAATTTGATGTGAGTAGTACAGTATGTCACAAGACGTCAAGGGTTCACGTGCTGGAGAGCGGAATTCTGTATAAACGCAGTCGGCTGTGTGCGATGTTAGTGTGCGCGCTTGTAGGAAACGGACACCGTTAGTGAGCGTGCCGTGCGTCTCGAGTACACAGCCACCACTGTGACTACGCTACTCTGAAAACTCTTGTCGTGTGACGAAAAAGCAAAAACTCGTGCGTCACAACGAAATGGGACGCTCTAAGCGTCAAACCGTCAAGAAATAAAATATGGCGTTTCAGTCTTCGATCGCTATTCTTTATTTTCAATTACCGGTTTCGGGCTAGCTGCCCATCTTCAGATCATATATTGTAGTTACAGAGTAACTTGTCCGTATAGAACACTCGGTTCGCTGTCTTTTACTTATGACAGCGAACCGAGTGTTCTGTACGGACAAGTTACTCTGTAACTACAATATATGATCTGAAGATGGGCAGCTAGCCCGAAACCGGTAATTGAAAATAAAGAATAGCGATCGAAGACTGAAACGCCATATTTTATTTAATGAACGATCGCGGAATTCCCGTTGAGACGATTATGTCTAGGTTTGATAAACCGTCAAGAAGCTGAACCGTTCAAGTACAGTGACTGATAATTTCGTTAGATTGCGCACACGATATGGACAGAACGGAAAAATGTAAGAGAAGTAGAAATCATCTGAGGCATAGAAAGACGTACTTGTGCGCAAAGTAAGGGCCACATCCCGTTATTCTTCTCCACTTATTGCTGATTTACACTTGGCATTAAGTGCGTGACGTGTACGACATATTTTGTCACATTAAAAACATCTTGTATTCGAGGATTGACTACACAAACCTACAGCAACACCCAAATATAAACGAGCTAGACAGGTGTTTGCTGCGAAATATATGTCACGGACTTCAGAATGATATAAAGTGATCTTCAGTGATAATTAGAATAATTTAGATAAACGGGATGGATTTCAGTATCACTGACACGGTCCGCGAACAGAGCAGCAGAATGAGCAGAAATTTTGCTTGTGAAAGTGTTATAAATCGGGCAGATTTCTGCACCAAAGGTAAATCACACATTGCTTGACTGAATACTCTCTTAACATGTACTAATACATGCTAGAGACAGAATTGATTACAATCTATGAGGATCTAGCGGACAAGAGTATAATGTGGCCTCCGTGCACGTTTCTGCTACAGCCAAAAGTTGTTTGGAGCTAAAGATACACTGCTGGCCACCGTAAATGCAACACCCTGAAGGAAGCATCCGAATCAAGTGAAATTTACACCATGAGTTTGCAGCGATGAGATATGCAACTGATTAGAATTTCAGCGCAGACGCACATCACGCGCGCCTGTGGCGCCACCTCATAGCGCCATTTAAGGCTTGGCGATTTCGACGAGTGTGCGTTCGGCACGTGTGTTTACCTTGTGGTTGTTTCACAAGACGATCAGTTATGCCTCGTAGACAACAGCGAACATCTTTTGATCAAGTATCCGAGTTCGACAGAGGAAGGATAGTGGCTTACCGAGATTGTGGATTATCGTACAGAGAAATCGCTAGTCGTGTTGGACAAAACCAAACAACTGTAACGCGGATATGTGACCGTTGGATGCAGGAGGGTACGACGGACCGACGTGGTCGATCGCATTCACCTCGGTGCACCACTGCACGTGCTGATAGGCAAATTGTGCGCATGGCAGTGACGGATCGCTCAGTGACATCCCGAACCGTAGCACAGCACATTGCGTCTGTAACGCATCATCCAGTGTCTGCGCGTACCATTCGACGCCATTTACAGCAGAGTGGTCTGTCCGCAAGACGTCCATTGCTTCGTCTACCATTGACGCAGAACCACAGACGTCTCCGTCGCCAATGGTGTGATGACAGACGGATGTGGACGGCAGAATGGAATGACGTTGTCTTTACTGACGAGGCACGCTTCTGTCTGCAGCACCACGATGGTCGGATTCGAGTGTGGAGACACCGTGGAGAGAGGATGCTGGACAGCTGCATTATGCACCGCCACACTGGTCTTGCACCGGTTATTATGGTATGGGGCGGTATCGGATATTACTCTCGCACGCCTCTAGTACGCATTGCCGGTACTTTAAATAGCCGGCGCTACATATCCGAGGTGC
The DNA here is from genome assembly GCF_023898315.1 of Schistocerca nitens. Taxonomy (NCBI): domain Eukaryota; kingdom Metazoa; phylum Arthropoda; class Insecta; order Orthoptera; family Acrididae; genus Schistocerca; species Schistocerca nitens. The sequence continues at coordinate 193,193,096 of NC_064625.1, forward strand.
TGGAGCCAGTTGTCCTTCCTTACCTTCAGGGCTCGGCCACAGCCATATTTCAACAGGATAATGCGCGACCACACGTGGCACGCATTGTCCAAAGGTTCTTCGTCAATAACCAGATTGAATTGCTTCCCTGGCCGGCTCACTCTCCGGATCTTTCGCCGATAGAAAACATGTGGTCCATGGTTGCTCAACGAGTGACCCAGATTACATCCCCAGCTGCCACACCAGATGATCTTTGGCAACGTGTGTAAGCTGCTTGGGCTGCTGTACCCCAGGAACACATCCAACTTCTCTTTGACTCAATGCCGAGACGTGTGGCAGCGGTGATCTCCAACAATGGCGGCTACTCTGGCTACTGATTCTGGCAGGAACCACATGTCACAGACGTCTGTAAACGTAATCATTTGATACTTGGTCAACATGTTATCTACAAAATAAATCTTGTGGTGCTACCTCTTGTCTTTCTTGGTGTTGCATTTACGGTGGCCAGCAGTGTATATAGATGTCTTGCATTGGCCCGCATGTAGCCCTGATATCACCCCTGTGGGAAACCATTGGAGAATACTTGCAAGATGTGTCGAGCTGAAAAGTGTAATAACAGAGTGGGGATAATTTCACTGCGAGAACTACAAATCCTAACAAAATCAATGCAGAAGATAATTTTCGGGATAATTAGAAAAAAGATGTGGTTGGACAGAGTACTAACCATGCAATAAATCGACAGGACAGTAAGTTCCGTTCATCCAGAAAGTGCTACCGCCTTATTTTGTTACTCGTATTATGCAACAAACTATGTATTTCCGACATTACTGTTTGTCATATACACTACTGGCCATTAAAATTGCTACACGAATAAGAAATGCAGATGATAAACGGGTATCATTTGACAAGTATATTATACTAGAGCTGACATGTGATTACATTTTCACGCAATTTGGGTGCACAGATCCTGAGAAATCAGTACCCAGAACAACCACCTCTGGCCGTAATAACGGCGTTGATACGACTGGGAATTGGGTAAAACAGACCTAGGATGGCGTGTACCGGTACAGCTGGCCATGCAACTTCAACACGATACCACAGTTCATCAAGAGTAGTGACTGGCGTATTGTGACGAGCCAGTTTCTCGGACACCATTGACCAGACGTTTTCAATTGCTGAGAGATCTGGAGAATGTGGTGTCCAGGGCAGCAGTCGAACATTTGCTCTGTCCAGAAAGGCCCGTACAGGACCTGCAACATGCGGTCGTGCATTATCCTGCTGGAATGTAGGGTTTCGCAGGGATGGAATTAAGGATAGAGCCACGGGTCTTAACACATCTGAAATGATACGCTAGCATGGCGATGAAGAATACACGCTTCCAATATGCGTTCACCGCGATATCGCCAAACACGGATGCGACCATCATGATGCTGTAAACTGAACCTGGATTCATCCGAAAAAATGACGTTTTGCCATTCGTGCACCCAGGTTCGTCGTTGAGTACACCATCGCAGGCGCTCCTGTCTGTGATGCAGCGTCAAGGGTAACCGCAGCCACGGTCTCCGAGCTGATATTCCATGCTGCTGCAAACGTCGTCGAACTGTTCGTGCAGACGATTGTCGTCTTGCAAATGTCCTCATCTGTTGACTCAAGGATCGAGACGTGGCTGCGCGATCCGTTACAGCCGTGCGGATGAGATGCCTGTCGTCTCGACTGCTAGTGATACGAGGCCGTTGGGATCCAGCACGGCGTTCCGTGTTACCCTCCTGAACCCACCGATTCCATATTCTGCAAACAGTCATTGGATCTCGACCGACACGAGCAGCAATGTCGCGATACGATAAACCGCAATCGCGATAGGCTACAATCCGACCTTTATCAAAGTCGGAAACGTGATGGTACGCATCTCTCCTCCTTACACGAGGCACCACAGCAACGTTTCACCAGGCAACGCCGGTCAACTGCTGTTTATGTATGAGAAATCGGTTGGAAACTTTCCTCATGTCAGCACGTTGTAGGTGTCGCCACTGACGCCAACCTTGTGTGAATGCTCTGATAAGCTAATCATTTGCATATCGTAGCATCTTCTTCCTGTCGGTTAAATTTCGCGTCTGTAGCACGTTATTTTCATGTTGTAGCAATTTTAATGGCCAGTAGTGTATGTATCTAGTACTTTCATAGTAAGTTGGATACATGTATACTCCAGAAAAAGTACTATTACTTTTTGGGGGGCGTGCCTGTATACTGATTTCCACTACTGTAGTAAGAAGCAGTACTTTGTTGCTTTTACACGATCGTGGCGAACGGAGAGCGCGCTGCTTTTAGTTTACGTCTCCCCAGTGATTTCTATCAATCGCCGCCATCCGCCGTCCGTGCAAATCTAACGCCGAATGTTGCAGCTGTCTATGGGGACCACCCCTCCACCTCTTCCTGCTTTTCCCTGTGGGGATAAAATGAGATTCCGTGGTCACCTCTCGTCTTCCATCGGAGCCACATTTCCGCCCCACTGCAGTAACTTGATTCCGAACATTAATGCTATATCGGCGTCAGTTCTTTTACATCACGGTTGTGTCTGATCCCCCATTCATCCATGTTTGAGTCCAACGTCGGACTAAAGATTTCGCAGCACTTTCAGATACGAGAGGTTTACAAAAGCCCTGTTTTCGAATGCTACTCGTCTCACAGCCGTATATGAAGAAGAGCTGCACAAACAGGTACACCTGCCTAATACCGTGTAGGGCCCTCGGGAGCACGCAGCAGTGCCGCAAAACGACGTGGCGTGGACTCGACTAATGTCTGAAGTAGTGCTGGAGGGAACTGACACCATGAATCCTGCAGGGCTGTACTAGAGGCTGGAGATCTCTTCTGAATAGCACGTTGCGAGGCATCCGAGATATGCTCAATAATGTTCATGTCTAGGTAGTTTGGTGGCCAGCTGAATTGTTTAAACTCAGAAGAGTGTTCCAGGAGCCACTCTGCAGCAAATCTGGACGTGTGGGGTGTCGCATTATCCTGCTGGAATTCCTCAAGTCCGTTGCAATGCACATAAACGGTTGCAAGTGATCAGACAGGACGCTTACGTATGTGTCACACGTCAGAGTTGTATCTAGATGTATCACAATCCCATGTCACTCAAACTGCACACGCCCCACACCACTACAGACCCGCCACCAGCTTGAAGATTCCCCTGCAGATATGCAAGGTCCACGGATTCATGAAGTTGTCTCCATAGCCGTACACGTCCATCCGCTCGATACAATTTGAAACGAGTCCTCCGACCAGGCAACGTGTTTCCAGTCGTCAACATTCCAATGTCGGTGTTGACGGGCCCAGGCGAGGCGTAAAGCTTTGTGTCGTGCACTCATCGACGATACACAAAACCCATCCAATGATGTTTCGGTTAATAGTTCGGAAGCTGGCACTTGTTGATGACCCAGCATTGAAATCTGCAGCAATTTTGCGTAAGGGGTGCACTTCTGTCAAAAAAATGTTCAGATGTGTGTGAAATTTTATGGGACTTAACTGCTAAGGTCATCAGTACCTAAGCTTACACAGTAAATTATCCTAAGGACAAACACACACCCATGCCCGAGGGAGGACTCGAACCTCCGCCGGGACCAGCCGCACAGTCCATGACTGCAGCGCCTTAGACCGCTGGGCACTTCTGTCACGTTGAACGATTCTCTTCAGTCGTCGTTGGTTGCGTTCTTGCAGGATGTTTTCCCGGCAGCAGCGACGTAGGAGATTTGATTTTTTACCGGATTCCTGATATACGCGGTACACCCGTGAAACGGTTGCACGGGAAAATCCCCACTACATCACTACCTCGGAGATGCTGTGCCCCATCACTCGTGCACCGACTGTAACACCACTTAAATCTTGATAACCTGCCATTGTAGCAGCAGTAACCGATCTAAGAACTCCACCAAACACTTTTCATATATATAGGCGCTGCCTGTCTACACATCTCTGTACTTGAATACGCATGCCTATACCATTTTGTTTGGCGCTTGAATGTAGTAGCACGGGTTGAAACAGGATTTTATACAGCTGAATTTTGAAATGTATCGAGAGGCGCCTAGGCCAAAGCAACTGTGTCAGGATTGATTTCCTGCCCACATTCTGTCGATCTCTATTTCGTGTGACGAATTCTCCGTGAAAAGCGTCCCCAGGTATTTACATTTGCGGACTTTTTTGCAGGACCGATTTCCTTTCCGCAGCGATTGTAGTTGTTCAATATGCTGACCTTATCGACGAGTCATAGCGAGGTAATCCGTCGTGCTTTCGTTTGTGAGTTGCCTAGAATTGCTGGCAGCCATCTCCGACGCCCTGGCCATTTGTTTCAGTTCCTCCTCAGCTACTGATTAAACAAATATCTTCCGCGTGAACTTGACATCCCAGGTACCGTTCGATTTGAATCCCTTCATGTACAGTCTTTCCGAGCACAGAACTGGAGAGGGTTGGAGATAAACCGTCTCCCTGCCTGAGACCCGACATAACTTCAAAGACCCGTTACTCGGGTTTCCATCTACACTTTTGCCGCGTGATTAACTCAGTCAGATCTTTATCAAACAGATAAGCTTCTGTGGCATCCCGAACTCTCTTAAACAACTGACCAGTAGCTTGCAACGTCTGCAGCCATAGGTATTCTTGAAATGGACAAACAAAATGTGCATTTCTACGGCCGGAGGGGCCGTGCGGTTCTAGAATCTACAGTCTGGAGCCGAGCGACCGCTACTGTCGCAGGTTCGAATGCTGCTTCGGGCATGGATGTGTGTGATGTCCTTAGGTTAGTTAGGTTTAATTATTTCTAAGTTCTAGGGGACTGATGACCCAGAAATTAAGTCGCATAGTGCTCAGAGCCATTTGAACCATTTGTGCATTTCTTTACCGTGTTCTGTTTTTCAGTGAGCTTTGGGACAACGACGATGTGATCTACTGTTGACAGCGCTGACTGGAGACCCTGGTTTTCATCAGTTACTGTTTCTGCCAAGAGTTGAGTTTTATGTGTGAGACAACTGGAGAGGATCTTGTAACAATTCCTCGATAGTTGCCACATTTACATTTGTCAGTAGCAGGAAGAATACATGATTAAATTTGTAGCTGATTTGGGTGTATACTGTGTGGAAGTGTTACTACACAGAGCTGTCACCTCTGGCAGCAACGGCGGTTCGAACCCGAATCGAACTGAGGCTGGATGACACGTGCGGGTTCGTGATTGCACGCTGCTTCAGTTCTAAACATAATTGTACAACCTTAGTGCCTGGAGAGTGATCACGTCTCGATGTCTCTGCAACCGATGGGCAGGTGTTTCCACTGGTGAGAGGTGTGGAGAACGTGCTGCCGGGGGCAGCAGCGACAGCGCGGCCAGCGTGCGGTCTTGCGTTATCTTGTTGAAAGATAACGCCACAGGGACCTCTACAATAAGACACAGCCGCGAGCCTCAATCCCCGATGTGCTGTGCGAGTTTCTGGCAATGTGAAATGGAGGCGACACCGTATGCCACCACGCCAAGTGGTGGACGCTTATGTCGGTCGTGAATGAAATGTGGGAAAAGTTCGTTCTGCTCCGAACTTTGACGCACGGATACCTCCAACGTGATGCTCTACAAATAGAGCCGGAACTCGTTCGAGAAGACGATTTGGTGCCAATGCTGTGTCCATTGTTAGGCGGATCACAGTTGGCGCCAGTCTCTCTCCGATCCTGCATCAGAGGAAGCCACGGCGATTGCTGGCGGTCCGGGCTGCACCGTGCGTCGCGGCGCCGTCTCCTGACTGAAAGTACGATGCTGCACGGCCGGAATCGCGCGTGTCGCAAACTGTAGAACTCGTGAAGCCATCGATTCCATAGTTGCCTGACAGAGGTGGTATCCCTACCGACGCAATGTCGTGGAACGCTAAATCTCACAAAGATACGTTCCTAGCGGTGTGTTCGACATTTTGAAGCCAAACCTACAGTGATGTAGGTGAAGATCCCAGGTGTCGCATCCTGAAGCCATTCATCCCCGTGGGCCCGAGTATGCGAGTAATCGACGAAAAAATTTTCGGATTTTTATGACGTCAAAAAGTCGTATTACACGGACTGGTTCCGTGGTGTAGTGCGTAGAATAACTGCATTCACATACAGGAGGTTGCGGGTTCGAATCTCATCGAGGGCAATTTTTTTTTAATTTTTAAACCTTTATCGGAATGGTGTTCACCGTTACTTTTTAAATGTATTTTTTATTTCTATTCCTTTGTGACATTTTATTCACCGTGTGAACTTTTTATGTGTAACATTTTTTTCTTTATATTATTCTTTTTCCAATCGGAAGTTTTGTGAATATGAATTTCATATTTATCTGCTATGATATTCAATTATTAGAAAATCCCCATCTGATAGTTAAAAAACAAAAGACGAAATAATCTCCTTATATTACTGCGCAATGGTATGAAAAATATATTTTTCGTTACCAGATATGCAATTTTTTTGCAAGGCAGTCGTTATATAAACTTTTAAAACATAACCTGAAAACCTGTTGCACTATGGACAAAATAACGCAGTTCAAGATTTCAATGAAAGTAGGGTTTATAAGTAAACCGAAATTGAAGCAACATCAAAAGTACACACAATGAACGCAATAATGTGTACGGAAAAACAAGGTGATGAAACAAAAGAAATTAAATCGAAATTAATACATAAAATTAATTAAAAACATATAAACAAAAATTTCAAGTTGGAAAAGAATGATAGGAAGTAAAATGGCAGCAAATGAAGTTGATAGTATGATGAAAATGATGTGTCGAAGGAATGGAAATTAAAAAAAAAATACATTTAAACCGAGTAACTGAACAAAAATGATGATCAAAGCCGTTTCGATACAGATTTAAAAATAAAAAAAATCTCTGTACGTGAGTATGTTCGAACCAACAACCTTGTACACGTGAAGCTATTATCCTAACCAATATCCCTCGCTATCGGACTGTTTAATGTAACTTTTTCTACGCCGTTGAATGCCACAATTACTCTTAAACGAGGACCTATCAGGATGAATGTCTGCCGTGCGAGATACCTGGGCTGTTGCTCTCTGTAACAGTGTACACGGTTTCAGAATGCCGACCCCGCCGCTGGGGGCGTCTCCTTGTCAGTATGGAAAGGCCGCCTTCCTGCCGCTCTCTTATTTCCGGCGCGACTCGATACCAGACTTAGCAGATTTTCTGTGAAGCAACCGACGTTCAGATGCTACGACAGCGCTGTGGAAAGTCCTTGGAATGGAATAGAAAGAAGCGACTTACCTCAGTGAAACATTTTTATTTTTCAATGCAGTATCCTCCTACTCTCTTTCAAGTTCTCAAGGTGGCAGGGAGCGAAAGGCTTTTTACAATTTGTACAGAAACCAGGTGGCAGTTATAAGAGTCGAGGGGCACGAAAGGGAAGCAGTGGTTGGGAAGGGAGTGAGACAGGGTTGTAGCCTCTCCCCGATGTTATTCAATCTGTATATTGAGCAAGCAGTAAAGGAAACAAAAGAAAAATTTGGAGTAGGTATTAAAATTCATGGAGAAGAAGTAAAAACTTTGAGGTTCGCCGATGACATTGTAATTCTGTCAGACAGCAAAGGACTTGGAAGAGCAGTTGAACGGAATGGACAGTGTCTTGAAAGGAGGGTATAAGATGAACATCAACAAAAGCAAAACGAGGATAATGGAATGTAGTCAAATTAAATCGGGTGATGCTGAGGGGATTAGATTAGGAAATGAGACACTTAAAGTAATAAAGGAGTTTTGCTATTTAGGGAGCAAAATAACTGATGATGGTCGAAGTAGAGAGGACATAAAATGTAGACTGGCAATGGCAAGGAAAGCGTTTCTGAAGAAGAGAAATTTGTTAACATCGAGTATAGATTTAGGTGTCAGGAAGTCGTTTCTGAAAGTATTTGTATGGAGTGTAGCCATGTATGGAAGTGAGACATGGACGATAACTAGTTTGGACAAGAAGAGAATAGAAGCTTTCGAAATGTGGTGCTACAGAATAATGCTGAAGATAAGGTGGGTAGATCACATAACTAATGAGGTATTGAATAGAATTGGGGAGGAGTTTGTGGCACAACTTGACAAGAAGAAGAGATCGGTTGGTAGGACATGTTCTGAGGCATCAAGGGATCACCAATTTAGTACTGGAGGGCAGCGTGGAGGGTAAAAATCGTAGAGGGAGACCAAGAGATGAATACACTAAGCAGATTCAGAAGGATGTAGGTTGCAGTAGGTACTGGGAGATGAAGAAGCTTGCACAGGATAGAGTAGCATAGAGGGCTGCATCAAACTAGTCTCAGTACTGAAGACCACAACAACAACATCCTCCTACACTATTTCACTTGGTCCACCGATGTTCCAGCGCCTTGATCCCATCTCGAACATTACATTCTTCCCGTCTGCAACTTCGAGTGAGAGTTCTTCATCTGAAGATAGTCTCCGTCCACAGAAAAATTTTGAACGTGGGGAAGAGATGAAAGTTCGACGGGGCTACATCTAGCGAATAAATCTTAGTTCACGTATTTTTGTAATGGGAATGATGCCGGTGTGTGGACGTGCATTGTCTTGATAAAAATAACTTTCTTTCTTGCCAAACTGGCCTTTTTCCGCGTGTGTTTTGCTGTAGTTAATCCAGGAGGTTAGCGTGGTATTTTACCATAATTGTTTGACAAGTGGGGAGCATCCCAGAAAACTGGCGCCACGCTCATGGCGGGCGACGGGCTTGCCTTTGCTTTCCTTGCTGGTGATGAATCGGCATGTTTCCACTGCTTTCACTGTTATTTTCTTCCTGTGGGCTACAGTAGTGACACAAGTATCATCTGTGGCCACAAACCGGCGCAAATAAATCTTGTTAGTTGCTGTGAAAACGACTCATTTTCGGACAATTCCACTGTGATGCGTTTCTGATCCATCGTTAAGAGTTGCGGCACCCATCAAGCGGATAATTTTCTTGTGTAAAGTGCGTGGGCATCCCAGGGAATGAACTGGCTGACAGTTTGACTAAAGAAGCAAATACTTAACCCCCCACCCACCCACCCAAATTCCTTTCATGATTCCAGCTGTGGATATGCGGATTTACGTCAAATCTCTTTGCCCAAAAATGGAGTGACATCTGGAGCGCTGCTGCTCATAGTAATAAAGTCCGCACAATCAAACAGTCTACTGCGGTTTGGCGCTCTTCCTTCACCTCCTCTCTGAAGGAGTGCGCTATTTTATGCGGTTAACGCATTGGTCGTACCAGGCTCACCCACTGCTTTGTCCTGCGTAACATGCCACCCCCACAACGTGGTTGTGGAGTCAGACTGACGATATCACACGTATTGGCGGAATGTCCCCTTCTTTCGGCCCTTCGTGCTAAGTACAGCCTTCCCGATTCCTGGAATTTAATATCAGCAGACGATCCACGGATGACAGATCTGGTCGTAAGTTTCCTCCGTGAAAGTCTTGGAGCAGTGGCAGGTTTTTTTTTTTTTTTTGTGGTTGGGAACCCTTTCTCCAGGCTTCTCGGTCTGTGACCCCGTGACCGGCCCCCCTTTTTTTTCAGTTTTAGATTTGGTCTCATCTTTTATGCCTTTCACTGTGTGTCTTTAATGTTTATTATTTTATAATTTTACTCCCCTGACTGGATCCGTCCACCTTTGGCGGACCCTCTTTCTTCTGTGACTCACTTCGGAATCGCTGGACTGATTACCTCGCCGTTTGGTCCCATAACCCTTGTCAATCAATCACTCAGTCGTGTCGAGTGCCACTGTTAAAATGTGGTACGCTGGGTCAGATGACATTTCTTGTGGAAGATCTTCGATGACCATTTTATGCACTTTCGCAGTAATTTGTGGAGCAGTGGCCCATCTCTATTGACCATCATGAAAGCTCTCTCTGTCAAATTTAAACTCGTTTGTACGTTTGGTAACAGTTGAATATGAAGGAGCAGAATCCCGCTGTCTGTTCGAAAATCGGCACGACTTACCTTTGCTTTCATAGATTTCTTTAGGAAGTGCCTAATTACTGCTCGAATCTCATGGTTTTTTTTTTTCATGAGACTGCTACACGTAGCACTGACGCGACACGTATACACTCAGTCGCAAAAGTATTCGGACAGTGGGAAGTTTCGCAATGAGTACTCGAGAAACACTATGAAACCCAAACATATTTATTAGAAATATATATGGGTAACAACATTAATTACAAAAGAATTATTGGTTTATTTCGTTTCCAAAACATAAATAACAGAAAATTAACAACAAAAATGAAATATCCTGCACACCCTGCTGCTACAAAAGTATTCAGACACTGTCCAATAAATGGTCATAAGTTGTACGACGAAAATGTGAATACCTTGTGGGTCCACCTTTCATTTTCAATACCTCCTCCAATCTACTAGGCATACTTTCCACGATTGTTTTTGTGAAGTCTGGCGCTATATTTGCCCATTCTTGGCGCAGTTTCTCTTTCGAGGTCTCCTTCGTATAGATGTTGTCCGCGTGGAGGGTCCGTTTCAATTTATCCCACAAATGTTCGACTGGGTTAAGGTCAAATACGCTTCCTCGTTCGTCGTATCGTGAATGAACACTAAATCACCCACACCATTGCCGGACATGCATCCCCACACCGTGATGCTTCCACCTCCAAACTTTACTGTCGGTTTGAGGTTCCTGGGATTCAGCTCTTCATCGGTCTTTCGCCACACGTTCGCCTTTCCGTCGCTTTGCCATAATGTAAATTTACATTCGTCGCAAAATATCACCCGATTCCACCGAGCCTCATCGTATTCGGCGTATTCCCCCGCAAAGTGCATACGTCTCTCCTGGCTCACTGCATTTACGAATGGCTTTCGCCGTGCCACTCGACCCGACCACGGTACTGCGATCGTCGTAGTACTCTCCGCACGGTTTCGGGATGAACTTTTATACCGAGGTCTCCCTCCACCTCACTTGCAATTCGTGTGGCAGATATTTTCGGATTCTGTTGTACCTTTCGCACAATCACACGTTCATCTCTCTGTGAAAAAATGTCCGTGGCCGTCCTGTACTGCAACGGAATTCCAATCGGTCTTCTTTCTCCAACCGTTTAATAATGTCGTGAACTGTACTTTTCTTCATGTTCACTATTGCGGCAATTTCCCTGCAGGTTTTCCCCTTCGCGTGACGATAAACGACAGGTTGCCTTTGCTCTAACGTAAGACACTTCCCTCTGCGTCCCATCGTCGACCTGCACAGGCTCGCGATACGTGTTTACTGATCATCGCTATCGTCTCGCGGAAATGTCGGACACACTGCAGTCGCTTCACCCTCTGTGCGTCTCGGAATGAACTATTCTCTCACGTTGTCCGCCTTTGTCCGCATACTTTTGTTGAACCTTCCCACGGCGTTTTCAGGAAATATTACGTAACAGACACATTTCCGACAACAATTCTTCGTATTTGACGCGTGTTTCACGTTGCGTCATCGTACCCAGAGTCCCAAATACATTACAAAGTGCAATTTCTGTATTTGTTCGTGTGGCAAACTGCAAAATTATGCGCCGTTACGCGCTGTCCGAATACTTTTGCGACTGAGTGTATATTCAGAGAGGATGACCTGTTATTACGCGGGAACGTCGTTGCGCTGGTGCTGACATCTGGTGGTGATTCGGCGAACTTTTCAAACTATCCTCGTATTTATGAATAAGAAGCCCGCTGCATAATCTTTGCTTACGTGCAGGATATAGATGGTGTCGATCCGACGATGTGCTTTGTGTGGTGCCGGTGAAGTTGTAATCACGCGGAGATGGTGCAGTTTTTGTAGCCGGCGGTGCATGTGTGTGTGACAGCTGCGTTCAGCCTCCTGTGCGAAGCCCCCGCGGTTCGACCCCGGACAGGACGCAGAGGTGTGACTCAGCGGCTGAGGAGAAAGCGAAGCACCTGCGAAAATTCCTGGCCCCGTTTCGCCCGCTGGAGTGGCAAGTGTCGGCGGCGACCGCAGAGGTGGGGGGAGGGGGGTAAGGCTGGTGGGTTAGCGGCAGTTGCCTCACGAGAGGGTGAAGCCTCGAGAGTAGCCGGTCGCGTCGCAACAACAAGCACCTAGGTCTTGCCGTGCGAGCGCTGGTTTCTTCTACTTAATTACGATGCTTATTTCTCCCTACGTAGACGGGAGTCAGCAGGAGAAATGTGTACGAGGGGCGGTCCAAAGGTTTCTGGCCCGAGGTAGTTACCGTGATGTCTTCTTTTGTGGTGAACCTTTGTGGGCATGCAAGTTAGATTTCGCGACTCCAGCTTCGTTAGTTCTGCCGTTAGGACACGTCGTACACCGTAGTGTAAGCAAAATAGCGAATATCGAGTGAGTCGAGAACCGTGCTGTGATGGACTGTCTTCATTGAATGGAATGACGCACAAGGAAGTTGCGGAGGACGTGCTCCGTCTTATGCAACAGTGAACAACTGTGCGTGTCCGACTTCAGACGCGGAAGAACGAGTGTGGGAGGTGCGCCGAGGAGCGGAAGGCCTGTCACCGTTCTACATCTACATCTACATCTACACTCCGCAAGCCACCTGACGGTGTGTGGCGGAGGGTACCTTGAGTACCTCTATCGGTTCTCCCTTTTATTCCAGTCTCGTATTGTTCGTGGAAAGGAGGATTGTCGGTATGCTTCTGTGTGGGCTCTAATCTCTCTCATTTTATGCTCACGGTCTCTTCGCGAGATATACGTAGGAGGGAGCAAAATACTGCTTGACTCCTCGGTGAAGGTATGTTCTCGAAACTTCAACAAAAGCCCGTACCGAGCTACTGGAGTTTATCATCTCCGTAACGCTTTCGCGATTACTAAATGATCCTGTAACGAAGCGCGCTGCTCTCCGTTGGATCTTCTCTATCTCTTCTATCAATCCTATCTGGTACGGATCCCACACTGCTGAGCAGTATTCAAGTAGTGGGCGAACAAGGGTACCGTACCCTACTTCCGTTGTTTTAGGATTCCATTTCCTTAGGATTCTTCCTCTCGATCTGTCTGGCATCTGCTTTACCGACGATCAACTTTATATGATCATTCCATTTTAAATCACTCCTAATGCGTATTCCCAGATAATTTATGGAATTAACTGCTTCCAGTTGCCGACCTGCTATTTTGTATCTAAATGATAAGGGACCTATCTTTCTATGTATTCGCAGCACATTACACTTGTCTACATTGAGATTCAATTTCCATTCCCTGCACCATGCGTCAATTCGTTGCAGATCCTCCTGCATTTCAGTACAATTTTCCATTGTTACAACCTCTCGATGTAGCACAGCATCATCCGCAAATAGCCTCAGTTAACTTCCGATGTCATCCACGAGGTCATTTATGTATATTGTCAGTAGCAACGGTCCTACGACACTCCCCTGCGGCACACCTGAAATCACTCTTACTTCGGAAGACTTCTCTCCATTGAGAACGACATGCTGCGTCCTGTTATCTAGGAACTCTTCAATCCAATCACACAGTTGGTGTGATAGTCCATATGCTCTTACTTTGTTCATTAAACGACTGTGGGGAACCGTATGGAACGCCTTGCGGAAGTCAAGAAACACGGCATCTACCTGTGAACCCGTGTCTATGGCCCCCCTGAGTCTCGTGGACGAATAGCGCGAGCTGGGTTTCACACGACCGTCTTTTCTCGAAACACATGCTGACTCCTACAGAGTAGATTTCTAGTCTCCAGAAAAGTCATTATGCCACTGATGAAACGATTTTGGTGGATCGTCGAACAACGTGGCAGCGCATTGAAGCCACATTTGGAATCTCCCACGGGCGCGCTCGAATCGCTGTTCTGGATATTTTGGGAATGCGCAGTTTCATCTCGGTGGGTCCCGAAAGACTCGAATGCAGATCAGAGACGGGAGCGTGTGCAGTGCTGTGAAGAAATCGTCCGCCAATTTGAAATGGATGAAGACGGCTTTCGTGCAAGATATGTGAGAATGGACGAAATTGGGTTCGCCACTGTGATCCTGAGACAAAACGAGTCAAAGCAATGGAAACATCCTTCATCTCTTACCCAAAAAAATTCAGGGTGCAAAAGTCGGCCGGTAATGTGATGGCATCGGTCTCTTCCGTGATGCAGAAGCGATTACATGCAACAGGGTGTAACTATCAATGCATCATTCTGTTGCAGTCGAGTGGCGGCCAAGTGGCATCGTTATGTGGCATCGTTATGTGGCATCGTTATGTGGCATCGTTATGTGGCATCGTTATGTGGCATCGTTATGTGGCATCGTTATGTGGCATCGTTATGTGGCATCGTTATGTGGCATCGTTATGTGGCATCGTTATGTGGCATCGTTATGTGGCATCAGTTATGTGGCATCTACATATGTGTGATTACTCTGCTATTCACAGTAAAGTGCCTGGCAGGGGGTTCAATGAACCCCCTTCAATCTGTCTCTCTACCGTTCTACTTTCGAACGACGCGCGGGAAAAACGAGCACTTGAATTTTTCTGTGCGAGCCCTCATTTCTGTTATTTTTTCGTGATGATCATTTCTCCCTATGTAGGTGGGTTCCAACAGAATGTTTTCGCAATCGGAGGAGAGAACTGGTGATTGAAATTTCATGAGAAGATCCCGTCGCAATGAAAAACGCCTTTGTTTTAATCATTGCCACTCCAATTCACGTATCATGTCTGTGACACTATCTCCCCTATTTCGGGATAACACTAAACGATCTGCCTTTCTTTGTACTTTTTCGACGTCATCCGCCAGTCCCACCTGATGCGGATCCCACACCGCACAGCAGTACTCCAGAACAGGGCGGACAAGAGTGGTGTAAGCAGTCTCTTTAGTAGACCTGTAGCAGCTTCCTACTGTTTTGCCAAAGAATCGCAGTCTTTGGTTTGCTATACCCACAACATTATCTATGTGATCGTTCCAATTTAGGTTCTTTGTAATTGCAATCCCTAAGTACACTCCTGGAAATGGAAAAAAGAACACATTGACACCGGTGTGTCAGACCCACCATACTTGCTCCGGACACTGCGAGAGGGCTGTACAAGCAATGATCACACGCACGGCACAGCGGACACACCAGGAACCGCGGTGTTGGCCGTCGAATGGCGCTAGCTGCGCAGCAGTTGTGCACCGCCGCCGTCAGTGTCAGCCAGTTTGCCGTGGCATACGGAGCTCCATCGCAGTCTTTAACACTGGTAGCATGCCGCGACAGCGTGGACGTGAACCGTATGTGCAGTTGACGGACTTTGAGCGAGGGCGTATAGTGGGCATGCGGGAGGCCAGGTGGACGTACCGCCGAATTGCTCAACACGTGGGGCGTGAGGTCTCCACAGTACATCGATGTTGTCGCCAGTGGTCGGCGGAAGGTGCACGTGCCCGTCGACCTGGGACCGGACCGCAGCGACGCACGGATGCATGCCAAGACCGTAGGATCCTACGCAGTGCCGTAGGGGACCGCACCGCCACTTTCCAGCAAATTAGGGACACTGTTGCTCCTGGGGTATCGGCGAGGACCATTCGCAACCGTCTCCATGAAGCTGGGCTACGGTCCCGCACACCGTTAGGCCGTCTTCCGCTCACGCCCCAACATCGTACAGCCCGCCTCCAGTGGTGTCGCGACAGGCGTGAATGGAGGGACGAATGGAGACGGGTCGTCTTCAGCGATGAGAGTCGCTTCTGCCTTGGTGCCAATGATGGTCGTATGCGTGTTTGGCGCCGTGCAGGTGAGCGCCACAATCAGGACTGCATACGACCGAGGCACACAGGGTCAACACCCGGCATCATAGTGTGGGGAGCGATCTCCTACACTGGCCGTACACCACTGGTGATCGTCGAGGGGACACTGAATAGTGCACGGTACATCCAAACCGTCATCGAACCCATCGTTCTACCATTCCTAGACCGGCAAGGGAACTTGCTGTTCCAACAGGACAATGCACGTCCGCATGTATCCCGTGCCACCCAACGTGCTCTAGAAGGTGTAAGTCAACTACCCTGGCCAGCAAGATCTCCGGATCTGTCCCCCATTGAGCATGTTTGGGACTGGATGAAGCGTCGTCTCACGCGGTCTGCACGTCCAGCACGAACGCTGGTCCAACTGAGGCGCCAGGTGGAAATGGCATGACAAGCCGTTCCACAGGACTACATCCAGCATCTCTACGATGGTCTCCATGGGAGAATAGCAGCCTGCATTGCTGCGAAAGGTGGATATACACTGTACTA
This sequence comes from Schistocerca nitens, assembly GCF_023898315.1. Lineage (NCBI taxonomy): Eukaryota > Metazoa > Arthropoda > Insecta > Orthoptera > Acrididae > Schistocerca > Schistocerca nitens. Next base: position 193,209,259 of record NC_064625.1, read on the forward strand.
GTGCCGACATTGTGCATGCTCTGTTGCCTGTGTCTATGTGCCTGTGGTTCTGTCAGTGTGATCATGTGATGTATCTGACCCCAGGAATGTGTCAATAAAGTTTCCCCTTCCTGGGACAATGAATTCATGGTGTTCTTATTTCAATTTCCAGGAGTGTATTTACTGGAATCTACAGCCTGCAAATTTGTGTGACGTGTCGCGTAATCGAAATTTAGCGGATTTCTTTTAGTACTGATGTGAAAAACTTCACTCTTTTCTTTATTCAGGGTCGACTGCCACTTTTCGCACCATAAAGGTGTCTTCTCTGAATCATTTTGCAATTCGTTTTGGTCATCTGATGACTTTACAAGACGGTAAATGACAACATGATCTGCAGACAATCTGAGATGGCTACTGAGATTGTCTGCTATGTCGTTAATACACATCAGGAACAATACAGGAGCTACAACACTTTTTTGGGGAACTCGGGCTATTACTTATGTTTAACGCGATGACTTCCTATTACTACGAGCTGTGACCTTTCTGACAGGAAATCACGAATCCAGTCGCACAACTGAGGCAATATTCCACAGGCAAGTAGTTTGGTTCCAGACGCTTGAGAGTATCGGTGTCGAAAGCCTTATGGAAATCTAAAAATATGGAGTCAATTTGAGATCCCCTGTCGATGGCACCCATTACTTCATGAGTATAAAGAGCTAGTTGTGTTTCGCAAGAACGGTATTTTCTGAATCCGTGCTATGTGTCAATAAATCGTTTTCTTCGAGATAATTCATACGTTCGAACACAGTATGTGTTCCAAAATCGTGCTACAAATCGACGTTAGTGATATTGGCCTTTAATTCAACGGACTTCTCCTGTTTCCCTGGGGAAACCCGGCTGTATTTGGGAAACGCGACCTAAATGAATCCAACGCGGCACATGCAGTATACTTTGTGTGCTATATTTCCTGTTTTTCATTGTCAGGAGAATAAATATCTTTCGGTACTGACTTGTTACACTTCGCTCTACAATTCCATCCACATAAAATTGTTCTACGATTAAAAACTTAACTCTGAAAAATCTTAGGTTCACATGTAACCGTGTGTCTAGTTAGTGGGATGTTCTTGACTGATTCTTAAAATCGACCAGCTTAAAAAAAAAAAAATTATTATGAAAGATTTCTGTTGGTCCTAAAGGAAGACAGTTTTTGACTTTTCAGTTTTTTTTCAAGATATGCAAAATAATAAAAATAAAAAACAAAATCTGGATCACGTTTTCAGATTTGTATTCATTAGCAACCGGTTTCGGCCTTTTCCTCACACAATCTTCAGGCTTCTACCCGCTGCACTACAGTAACTAACGCTATTCAGCATAGATGGATGAGAATATGGCTAAACGACGACTAAAATGTAAGCTGCAATATTTAAAAAATGCGATGTTACAGCCATTATGTCTGTCGGCGGCAGCAGACGGGGGCGAGATCCGTAGAAGTAAGGATGTCCGTGCTGAATGAGGCATCGTTAGTCCAGACTACGTACTGTAAGCTCCGTCCGTCGCCCACAGCATCATGCGTGTGACGTTCTACGTTATTGGTGTAGTGGAATTTATAAAAAATTTACAAAAATTATATACATAAAATGTCTATCGTATCGTAACTGATGTAAGTAAAAGAAACAAAATGAGAGGCATGTTGTAATCAGTGTTGTGTGTGGACTGCCCCCTGTGGGCATTTGAATGTACTCTCTGCGGCCTGCCGCACATACCGTGGCAGAGGATGTCTGCTGACCTGGAAGTCGATCCTCGTGCCTGTTATGCTGGACGGCAGTAGCCAGGACTGGCCTCCAGGGGCCAGAGTAAACCGCTTAAGCGATCGCCTCCGTGGATTGTACGTAACTACCGAATAAACCTGGACGGCACAGTTGTAATATCTGTGTACTACTTTAGCATCGACGAAACACTCCTATAATTCCATTTTACACTGGTCGCCGCTTTGCTCCAATTACAGAATGCTTTCTAAACATTTATGCAAAATTTTTAACGATGGAAGGGTTAACGGAGAATTATACCTCTTCCGTTTGCAAGAGCAGTTGAAGGGAATGGGCAGTGTCTTGAAAGGAGGATATAAGATGAACATCAACAAAAGCAAAACGAGGATAATGGACTGTAGTCGAATTAAAAATCGCTTCAGGCAAATGCCGGGATGGTTCCTTTGAAAGGGCACGGCCGATTTCCTTCCCCATCCTTCCCTCACCCGAGCTTGCGGTCCATCTCTAATGACCTCGTTGTCGACGGGACGTTAAACACAAATATCCTCCTCCACCTCCTGTAGTCGAATTGAGTCGGGTGATGCTGAGGGAATTAGATTAGGAAATGAGACGCTTAAAGTAGTAAAGGAGTTTTGCTATTTAGGGAGTAAAATAACTGATGATGGTCGAAGTAGAGAGGATATAAAATGTAGACTGGCAATGGCAAGGAAAGCGTTTCTGAAGAAGAGACATTTGTTAACATCGAGTATAGATTTAAGTGTCAGCAAGTCGTTTCTGAAAGTATTTGTATGGAGTGTAGCCGTGTATGGAAGTGAAACATGGACGATAAATAACTTACACAAGAAGAGAATATAAGTTTTCGAAATGTGGTGCTACAGAAGAATGCTGAAGATTAGATGAGTAGATCACGTAACTAATGAGGAGGTATTGAATAGAATTGGGGTGAAGAGGAGTTTGTGGCACAACTTGTCAAGAAGAAGGGACCGGTTGGAAGGACATGTTCTGAGGCATCAAGGGATCACAAATTTAGCATTGGATGGCAGCGTGGAGGGTAAAAATCGTAGAGGGAGACCAAGAGATCAATACACTAAGCAGATTCAGAAGGATGTAGGTTGCAGTAGGTACTGGGAGATGAAGAAGCTTGCACAGGTTAGAGTAGCATGGAGACCAGCATCAAACCAGTCTCAGGACTGAAGACAACAACAACAACAACAACAAGAACAACAACGACGTTTGGAAATAGAGGTTATTACGGCGTACTGGTACTATCTCTGACTAGATGCGACAGGCACCATTATTCATTTTGGCTCTTTTTGCGTTTTTTTTTTTTTTTTTTTTTTTTTTTTTTTTCAGCATGCCGTTTCAGGACAACTGCGCATTGAAAATTTATCATAAACATGTCAGCTATCAGCCGGCCACTGTGGCCGAGCGGTTCTAGGCGCTTCAGTCCGGAACCGCGCGCCTGCTACGGTCGCAGGTTCGAATGCTGCCTCGGGCATGGATGTGTATGATGTTATTAGGTTAGTTAGGTTTAAGTAGTTCTATGGGGCTGATGACCTCAGATGTTAAGTCCCATAGTGCTCAGAGCCATTTGGACCATTTTTGTCAACTGTCATTAACTGTCCATTGTTGATGTATATCAACGATATAAGTCTTCAAGAGATGATATGGTAAGTGAGATAACAGACATAGGACACAAGACTGAGGCCTAGAGCTTAATGGATAATGTCACGGATACAGAGTAGGTGGATGTAGGTTCGCATCTCGCTAGAAGCTAAATTCCTTTCATCTTAGCGTTGTTAACATATTCTGGGATTTCCTTCTGAATGTAATACAAGTATGTTCTGCAGTCTGCATGTGATTAGAGAACAAAGGATGAAACAGTTAGCTAATTTGGCTGTTTATTCCGGAATACGTGGCTGTTTCCGAGCGCGTGTTAGGCAGGAGCCTGAGAGGAGGGCTTCAGTTGCTGCGACTCAAACGAGAAGCCGTGACATTCGTATTCTTCCGTGTCACAATTTTTTTGGACATAATGTGCTATATCGTTCGCAAAGACCTCGAAGAGACATACTTCACCTGTTGCAAACAATGGCCCTTCCGGTTGATTTATTTGTGGCGTTAACGGCATGTTGTAAGATGGCCATGTCATTTTTCTTTTGGTATGTTATCGATGTGCACTTGAGAGAGAGAGAGAGAGAGAGAGAGAGAGAGAGAGAGAGAGAGTTATGTTAAAAAATCTTTGGGCTTGTCGTGGCACAGTGCCCCCAGGGGCTCAGCATTCATTTGCTGGGTACGGGCTTGGCGACCCCGGGGTCCTGAGCTGGGGACTGGTAAGCGCCGCCAGTCCCCCGTCACCGTAAGCTCTGAGCATACTTCAGCGACCACCGTGCGGCGCGGCGGTGGAACGTTGTGTGTCTCAGGGAATGGGGATCTTGGCTTGACCGCCCGGATCGCGAGGATGGCATAAACCTCTATAAAAAACCCCTCAATCTCAAGGTGTGCTGCGCGCCGATGAGATGCATGGCTGTTGAGGTGGAACAGTCGATAGCGGGCAACCCCTGGGGAACCTGCCGCACCTCAGTTGTATAAGGCTTACCTAGGCACGCGGGGCTCTGTCTAGGTGGAATTGTAGTTCCCTAGCTGCTCGTGGGATCGAGATGGATCCTTCGAAATCCTTTTTTCTTCCTCCCAGCGGAAAGGGTGGGCCGCTGGAAGGTTCTAACACCCAGTCTCTTAAGAGGGCCCGTGCAGTCAGTCCCCCTGACTCCGGCGCTTCTTTAAAAAGTCCAGTCTTAGGTAACAGAATGCATTCTGGTAATCCGAATGTGTTTCTCATTGTGAAACGGAAGGAGGGTAGTTTTGAGAAGGTTTCGCCCTTCTATATACAAAAGGGATTGGAGGGAATCTGTGGCTCCTTAAAATCGGTGAAGCGCTTACGTAATGGGACCTTGCTAGTGGAAACTTCCACTTCCCAGCAAGCAACTAACCTCCAATCTGCTAAATGCCTTGGAGAGTATCCCATAGACACTGAACTGCACAGCACCTTGAACTACAGCAAAGGTGTTGTGACATGCCGGGATCTAGTTGATATTCCCAAGGAAGAACTGCAACGTTAGTGGGCTCCAGAAGGTATCGTTGATGTCCAACACATCATGAAGAGGGTTGATGGCACTCTTGTCAAATCCGACTCCTTTATTCTGACCTTCAGTAGCACAAAACTTCCTGAACATGTTAAAGCTGGCTTCCTTCGCTTTAATGTGAGGCCTTATTTCCCGACCCCAATGCGCTGTTTTAAATGCCAGCGTTTTGGGCATACCACCTTAGGCTGTAAAGGCGAAGCGACTTGTGGAAACTGTGGTCAGGCTGCTCATGGAGGACTTGGTTGCTCGGCTCCGGCTAAATGTATTAATTGCTCTGGGAAGCACCCTGTTTGGAGTAGGGACTGCCGCATATTTTTAGAGGAACGCAAGGTCCAGGAAATAAAAACAACCAAGCGTATCCCCTATGGTGAGGCCAAGAAGATTTATAAGTCGATGCAACCTCCCACATTTGCTACATCTTTTGCATCCCTGGTACAGAAGCCTACTCCAAAAGTCGATGCCTCAACGCAGACTGAGGTGTTGCGTGTTGGCACTAACACCTGCAGCTGTCAGTGCTCCTGCAACGCAGCCAGTGTTTCAGAGCCAGTAGCCCCTACTCGAACGGCAGACAAAGGTACAGCAGCGAACTTGGTCCAGCCCCTCGCGCCTCCAACAGCTGAGGTTGTTCCCAAGCCCAGTGCGCCAATTACCACTCCCACATCAGCTCCCCCAAAGTCCACCAAAACACAGAAAGCTACTGTACAGCAGCAACAGCGGGTCAAATCCCGTGGTAAACCATCTGACCATGCAGATGTTGTTTTACGTGAGGCTTCCTCTGACTCTTCCCCAGAGTTGATGGAGTACGATGTATGTGTGGGGCAATCATCTCGTCCCACGCCTGCCCCTCCACCTGCTGCGGTCTCCCCGCCCCGTTGGAGAGACAGGTTGAAGGTGCTACCCCCAACTTAGATGGCTCCCATACTCCAGTGGAACTTAGAAGGGTTCAGGACGCATGTGGAGGAACTTCGTCTACTCTCTCAGGGTAGACCACTGTGTCTCTGTCTCCAGGAGACGTATTTCCATCCATCATAATCCCCTGAGATACGAGGCTATACACTCCACAAAAAGGACGACCTGCGTGGAGAGAGAGCTAGAGGAGGCGTAGGTATTTTCGTCAGGACGGACTACCACTCCTCGCCTCTCTCACTTACGACGACTTTACAGGCCGTCGCTGTGTCCGTGCACGTGCGTCATCCATTGACTGTATGTTCACTTTATTTGCCCCCACATGGTGCTCTTGATGAAGCGGCCCTCACCGACCTTCTTACACAGCTCCCCCAGCCATTCATTATTTGTGGTGATTTTAATGCCCACAATGTGCTTTGGGGCTCTGCAATTACCTGCCCCAGGGGTAGAGCGATTGAGAGGCTTCTCCTGTCATCCTGTGCCTACTTGCTCAATGGAGGACAGAGTACTCATTTCTGCACGGCGACTGGGTCGTTCTCTGCCATTGATCTCTCGCTTTGCTCTCCGGCTCTTGCCGCCAGTGCTCACTGGGAAGTGGTTGCTGACTTGCACGGCAGTGATCATTTCCCAATCTGGATTCACCTGCCAGATGGCGTGGGCCCCGAAAGGAGACTACCACGATGGATGCTCAGTGGAGCTGACTGGACACACTATAGCCAGTTGGCCCAATTCGAACACTGTGCGAATGATGAGTTGTGGGTGGATCATATTACCAAAACGGTCCACCACGCCGCTGCAGCATCCATTCCACAGTCCACAGGCCACCGGAAGAGGCCACCTGTGCCTTGGTGGAGTGCCGAATGCCGCTCTGCAATCAGGACCAGGCGTGCGGCTCTGCGTCGGTTCAAGTGTCGGCCGACTGCTGAGAATCTTGCAGCCTTTCGGGTGGCGAGGGCAAGATGTCGCCGCATTATTCGTGAGAGCAAGAAGAGGTCGTGGCAAACGTTCCTGAACACCATTAATCGTTCCACCAAAAGTTCCATTGTGTGGGAGACCATCAGGAGAATTTCTGGCAGAGGAGGGAGGTGCCCCATAGCTGCTGTAATGACTAACGGCACTCTCCACGCGGATCCGCGAGACATTGCCCAGACTATGGCAGCGTATTTTGCCACAGTTACTGCAACAACCAGTCAGGATCCAGGTTTCCAGCGCCATAGAGCGGTTGCTGAGAGATGTAGTCTGAACTTCCAGTCCACCTCTCATGAAGTTTACAACTGCCCATTTTCTATGTGGGAGCTGGATTCTGCATTGTCTGGAGCTCGTGACACATCCCCTGGTCACGACAGGATCCATTACAGTATGCTATGGCACCTCACGATGCGCAACAGAGAACTACTCCTCGCACTTTTTAATGACATTTGGGCGTCGGGTCGCTTTCCTGACGCGTGGCGTGAGGCAGTTTTATCCCTTTCTTAAAACCTGGGAAAGACCGCACGAGCCCGAGTAGCTACCGTAGTATTGCCCTCACTAGTTGCATAGGGAAGACCTTGGAGCGGATGGTCAACCGCCGCCTTGTCTGGATGTTAGAATCCCGGCAACTCCTTAGTCGCTTTGAGTGTGGGTTCAGGAGGTTTCGTTCCACCTTCGATAACCTTGCCCTCCTGGAGGCGGCTATACAACAAGCTTTCCTCCGCCGTCATCACCTTCTAGGTGTATTTTTCGACATCGAGAAGGCCTACGATACCACTTGGAGGCGTCTCATCCTGGAGCAGCTTCACGAATGGGGTTTTCGTGGTTGTCTTCCTCTTTTTATTCAGTCTTTCCTCTCGCCACGATATTTTAGATACCGAATTGGTGACGTCCTGTCTGAACGCTTTGAGCAGGAGAACGGTGTCCCTCAGGGTAGCGTTTTAAGTGTGACTCTCTTTGCCATCGCTATTAATAGCATTACGTCCATAGTGAAAAGTCCTGTCCAGTGTTCTTTGTTTGTGGATGATTTCTCTTTGTTCTGCTCTTCTTCAAGCCTTGCAACGACAACCCGTCAGTTGCAACTTACGATTAGGCGTTTGGATGACTGGGCGCAGAAGTGTGGTTTTAAGTTTTCCACCGAGAAGTCTGTATGTGTTCTTTTTAACCGTTCTCGTTCGATTTTAACCTTTCCTGAGTTGCGGTTGAGGGACACTTCTTACTTTTAAAGACACGGTGAGATTTCTGGGGCTCATTTTTGACTCGAGGCTCACGTGGTTACCTCATCTTAAAGACCTGAAACGGCGGTCGCTTCAGGCTTTAAGTATTTTAAAATGTCTTAGCCACAGTACATGGGGAGCTGACAGGACTTGTCTGCTCCAGTTTTACAGGGCGTTTGTGCGATCTCGGCTCGATTATGGGTGCACGGTGTATGGGTCTGCGATGCCGTCTTACTTAAAGATGTTGGACGTTGTCCACCATGAAGGGCTTCGGTTGGCCACTGGGGCATTCCGAACTAGCCCCATACCAAGCCTCTGTGCAGAGGCAGGTGAACCGCCACTTCATATGCGGCGACGGCTACTTACGGTACGCCAGGCGTACACACCTGCGTACCATACAGTTGCTCAGCCTCCTCTGGCACGGTTATTTCATAACCGGCAACGTGCGACGCAGCCCTATGGGATTCGCGCACAGGATTGCCTCGCTGCGATGTCTATGGCTGGTCTTCGTGTTTTACGTCGCGGTTGGAGCAGATCTCCACCTTGGCTCCTCCGGAGGCCCAAACTTATTTTAGATTTGACTCGTTTTAAGAAGGATGGCACGCCAGATTTTACATTCCAGTCACTGTTTTTTAACATTTTACATGTGCATCACGGTTTCACTGTCGTTTACACTGATGGATCCAAACAGGAGACTTTCCTTGGCTGTTCTGTGGTGTTCCCTGATCATGTTACCCGGATTCGCCTCCCTGCTGAATATACCGTTTTCGCAGCGGAGCTCCACGCGATCCTGAAGGCACTGGAGCAGATGCATCGTGTTCGGGGCGATCGATTTCTTCTCTGCTCCGATTCTCTTAGTGCCTTACAATCACTGCAGAACCTCTACCCGACTGAGGAGATGGTCCAACTGGTATATGTCCAACTGTACTTGCTCCAACGGCGGGGTAAAGAGGTATCCTTCTGCTGGGTGCCTGGTCATGTCGGCATATGGGGCAATGAACGGGCCGATCGGGCTGCCAAGGAGGCCTGCAGAGAGCAGGATGTGGTCCAGTGTCCTATCCCCTTGCAGCCAGTCATCGCTGCACTCCACAGGAAGTGCATGGAGTTGTGGGAGGACGAATGGTTGGCGGTGACGGCCAATAAACTGCGGTCGGTGAAGTCAACCACTCGGCCGTGGCGTTCCTCCTGCCGGTTGCTCAGGCGGGAAGAGGTGGCCCTCACACGTCTTCGGATCGGGCACTGTCCTCTGACGCATAGCTATTTATTACTGCGGGAGGATCCTCCGTTTTGTGATGCTTGTGGTGTGCACATCTCTGTCCGGCACATTTTAACAGACTGCATTTTATACTGTGATGCAAGGGCAGAAGCACAAGTTGATGGGGATCTGCCTTGTGTTTTAGCTAACAATGAGACGTGTGTGTCTAGGGTTTTTAAGTTTTGTGACGTGTCTGGACTCTGGCCTAAACTTTTAGGCTGGAGGTTTTAGTGTATTGCAGAGTGGCTGACTCCTCCCCTTTTTTCCTTGTGGTCAGCCAGCCACTTCCATCTGCTACATTGTTTTAGCTCCCTCTATCATTTTCTTCCTGTGTTGTCCATGTTTTACTGTTGACACCCTGCTTCATCCCACGCTTCGGTGTGGATGAGCACATATTTTTCAACGATTGTTACCCGTGTTTTATGTTCCGTTTTATATTCCTGTTCTGGGATTTTTCTTGACACCCGTCTCCCTATGTTACTGAACGGGCGCTGAAGACCTTGCTGCCGTGCGCCCACAAAACCCCTCTACTACTACTACTACTACTAGTAGTAGTACTACGTGGCACAGTGTTTGTCTATGCGCAGCCTGATACAAAATGGTTCAAATGGCTCTGAGCACTATGGGACGTAACTTCTGAGGTCATCAGTCCCCTAAAAGTTAGAACTACTTAAACCTAACTAACCTAAGGACATCACAAACATCCATGCCCGAGGCAGGATTGGAACCTGCCACCGTAGCGGTCTCGCGGTTCCAGACTGTAGAGCCTAGAACCACTCGGTCACACCGGACGGCAGCCTAATACAATCTTGGTTGAAGTGTGTTAGGTGACGTACGTATTCCGTAGTGCTTTGTTGATTTGTAATAGTATCTGTTAGACGAAGAAAGATTGATTGTAAAGGACAGCGAGGATGAATATGATGTATATATTAGAAATCAAAGAGAATATAAATTTTGAATAACGTTATTATTTTTTGGGGATATAAGCGTAAGACTGCAGCTGGTTTCGAGGAATGAAGATTGTCAGCTAGTCAACTTAGTTCACTTGCTCAGGTCAGAGAGAGAGACCACCCCACCTACCTGACTCGTGTATTAACACAACTGATTAAGCTGTTTGGTTTTCATAGACACTCTGTTAAGATTTTACCCTTTTTAAATCCTTCTTCGCTTTCTTAAGCACAGCATTGTTGAGACGTATGTTACGTGTGAAGGTCACGCCCAGTTTTACTCTGTCTTTTTGAATATATACCACATTCAAAAAAATCGTGGTCTTGGAATATCATTTCATAGGAATAGTTACTCTCCCTTTCCCACTGTTTATCATTGCACATTATCACATTTTACAGCTTGAATATAGTTTGGAAAATTTATTTCGGAATAGAAATGTAGCTCAGCCGCCGCCTTTTTGCTGTCGTGCTTTCAAGAATCCTGCAACAATGTCGTCAAGACGCGAGGTAAGTCGAAATTTCGGTCAGGGCCAGATAATTGTTGTGCTCGAGTTGCGCATTTTAATCTAAAGACGAATTGTATTCAGACCAGGCAGAGTTCAGTTCGAATTAGGTTCTGTTTGGCAGAGGTTAGCATACGAGTTTAAGTACATAGTTTTGCTAATTACAGGTCCATATCGTTAACGTCGATATGCAGCAGGATTTTAACATATATTGTGTTCGAACATTATGAATTACTTTGAAGAAAACGGTCTATTGACACACAGTCAACGTGGGTTTAGAAAACATCGTTCCTGTGAAACACAACTAGCTCTTTATTCACTTGAACTGTCGAGTGCCATTGAAAAGGGATTTCAGATCGATTCCGTAATTCTGGATTTCCGGAAAGCTTTTGACATTGTACCACACAAGCTGCTCGTAGTGAAATTGCGTGCTTAATGGAATATCGTCTCAGTTATGTGACGAGATTTGCGATTTCGTGTCAGAGAGGTGACAGTTCGTAGTAATTGACGGAAAGAACACATAGAAAATGTTGTGGGGAAGGCTAACCAAAGACTGCGTTTTATTGGCAGGACACTTAGAAAATGTAACAGACCTACTATGGAGACTGCCTACACTACGCCTGTCCGTCCTCTTTTAGAATACTGCTGTGCGGTGTGAGATCGTTACCAGATAGGACTGACGGAGTGCATCGAAAAAGTTCAAAGAAAGGCAGCACGTTTTGTATTATCGCGTAATATGGGAGAGAGTGTCACAGAAAAGAAAAAGGATTTTCATTAAAAGAAAGGCGTTTTTCGTTGCAACGGTATCTTCTCACAAATTTCCAATCAACAACTTTCTCCGCCGAATGCGAAAATATTTTGTTGACACCGACCTATGTAGGGAGGAACGATCACCACGATAAAATAAGGGAAATCAGAGCTCGAACGGAAAGATATAAGTGTTCATTCTTTCCGCGCGCTATACGAGATTGGAATAATAGAGAATTGTGAAGGTCGTTCGATGAACCCTCTGCCAGGCACTTACATTTGATTTGCAGAGTATCCATGTAGAGCCGGCCGCGGTGGTCTCGCGGTTCTAGGCGCGCAGTCCGGAACCGTGCGACTGCTACGGTCGCAGGTTCGAATCCTGCCTCGGGCATGGATGTGTGTGATGTCCTTAGGTTAGTTAAGTTTAAGTAGTTCTAAGTTCTAGGGGACTGATGACCACAGCAGTTGAGTCCCATAGTGCTCAGAGCCATTTGAACCATATCCATGTAGATATAGATGTAATACGTAAACTTTTATAGAGTGGGAGGTAAAGTTGTGTGAAAGTTCACGCAGAAACAAATGTAGTGGAGAGGTTAGAATGTGGCACTTGCAGGACAGGCGGCTACCGACGCCCCCCGTGGTTTGCTCGGACTGTTTTTGGTGTTCCCCCAAGGTGTTGCTGCTTCGTTGCGGGCTGCCCCCCCCCCCCCTCTCTCTCTCTCTCTCTCTCTCTCTCTCTCTCTCTCTCTCTCTCTCTCTCTCTGGGCCCACCTACGTGACCGGCTCCACGCGGGGAGCAGCCACCACTGGAAGACCGCGTCTGTCTCTCTGGAATCTTCCTGTCGTGCTGGCCGTTCTACTGTCGAGTAAAACCGCACCGACACCAACTAGCTGGCAAGTTGCAGGTTGCCTGTAAAACAACAAAAACAAGTTTTAGTAGTCTTGTCATTATTGACAGAGTTGAAAAGATTGCCATAAACGACTCAAGCGATATCTTACGTCAAAGGTTTAACACACTAAGACAGGTATTACAGTATACGTGAATAATAACTTCAATATGCATGAACATCTTGTTTGTTGTTGTTGTTGTTGTTGTTGTTGCGGTCTTCAGTCCTGAGACTGGTTTGATGCAGCTCTCCATCCTACTCTATCCTGTGCAAGCTTCTTCATCTCCCAGTACCTACTGCAGCCCACATCCTTCCGTATCTGCTTAGTGTATTCATCTCTTCCTCTCCCTCTACGATTCTTACCCTCCACGCTGCCCACCAATGCTAAATTTGTGATCCCTTGATGTCTCAGAACATGTCCTACCAACAGGTCCCTTCCTCTAGTGAAGTTGTGCCACAAACTGCTCTTCTCCCCAATTCTATTCAATACCTCCTCATTAGTATGTGATCTACCCATCTAATCTTCAGCATTCTTCTGTAGCACCACATTTCAAGCTTCTATTCTCTTCTTGTCCAAACTATTTATCGTCCACGTTTCAATTGCACACATGGCTACACTCCATACAAATACACTCCTGGAAATGGAAAAAAAAAAACACATTGACACCGGAGTGTCAGACCCACCATACTTGCTCCGGACACTGCGAGAGGGCTGTACAAGCAATGATCACACGCACGGCACAGCGGACACACCAGGAACCGCGGTGTTGGCCGTCGAATGGCGCTAGCTGCGCAGCATTTGTGCACCGCCACCGTCAGTGTCAGCCAGTTTGCCGTGGCATACGGAGCTCCATCGCAGTCTTTAACACTGGTAGCATGCCGCGACAGCGTGGACGTGAACCGTATGTGCAGTTGACGGACTTTGAGCGAGGGCGTATAGTGGGCATGCGGGAGGCCGGGTGGACGTACCGCCGAATTGCTCAACACGTGGGGCGTGAGGTCTCCACAGTACATCGATGTTGTCGCCAGTGGTCGGCGGAAGGTGCACGTGCCCGTCGACCTGGGACCGGACCGCAGCGACGCACGGATGCACGCCAAGACCGTAGGATCCTACGCAGTGCCGTAGGGGACCGCACCGCCACTTCCCAGCAAATTAGGGACACTGTTGCTCCCGGGGTATCGGCGAGGACCATTCGCAACCGTCTCCATGAAGCTGGGCTACGGTCCCGCACACCGTTAGGCCGTCTTCCGCTCACGCCCCAACATCGTGCAGCCCGCCTCCAGTGGTGTCGCGACAGGCGTGAATGGAGGGACGAATGGAGACGTGTCGTCTTCAGCGATGAGAGTCGCTTCTGCCTTGGTGCCAATGATGGTCGTATGCGTGTTTGGCGCCGTGCAGGTGAGCGCCACAATCAGGACTGCATACGACCGAGGCACACAGGGCCAACACCCGGCATCATGGTGTGGGGAGCGATCTCCTACACTGGCCGTACACCACTGGCGATCGTCGAGGGGACACTGAATAGTGCACGGTACATCCAAACCGTCATCGAACCCATCGTTCTACCATTCCTAGACCGGCAAGGGAACTTGCTGTTCCAACAGGACAATGCACGTCCGCATGTATCCCGTGCCACCCAACGTGCTCTAGAAGGTGTAAGTCAACTACCCTGGCCAGCAAGATCTCCGGATCTGTCCCCCATGGAGCATGTTTGGGACTGGATGAAGCGTCGTCTCACGCGGTCTGCACGTCCAGCACGAACGCTGGTCCAACTGAGGCGCCAGGTGGAAATGGCATGGCAAGCCGTTCCACAGGACTACATCCAGCATCTCTACGATCGTCTCCATGGGAGAATAGCAGCCTGCATTGCTGCGAAAGGTGGATATACACTGTACTAGTGCCGACATTGTGCATGCTCTGTTGCCTGTGTCTATGTGCCTGTGGTTCTGTCAGTGTGATCATGTGATGTATCTGACCCCAGGAATGTGTCAATAAAGTTTCCCCTTCCTGGGACAATGAATTCACGGTGTTCTTATTTCAGTTTCCAGGAGTGTACTTTCAGAAACGACTTCCTGACACTTAAATCTATACTAGATGTTAACAAATTTATCTTCTTCAGAAACGACTTCCTTGCCATTGCCAGTCTACATTTTATATCCTCCCTACTTCGACCATCATCAGTTATTTTGCTGCCCAAATAGCAAAACTCCTTTACTACTTTAAACGTCTCATTTCCTAATCTAATTCCCTTGGCATCACCCGACTTAATTAGACTACATTTCATTATCCTCGTTTTGCTTTTGTTGATGTTCATCTTATACCCACCTCTCAAGACACTGTCCATTCCGTTCAGCTGCTCTTCCAGGTTCTTTGCTGTCTCTGACAGAATTACAATGTCATCGGCGAACCTCAAAGTATTTATGTCTTCTCCATGGATTTTAATACCTACTCCGAATTTTTCTTTTGTATCCTTTACTGTTTGCTCAATATACAAATTGAATAGCATTGGGGAGAGGCTACTACAACCCTGTCTCACACCCTTCCCAACCACTGCTTCCGTTTCATGTCCCTCGACTCTTATGACTGCCATCTGGTTATGTAGAAATTGTAAATAGCCTTTCGCTCCCTGTATTTTACCCCTGCCACCTTCAGAATTTGAAAGAATATTCCAGTCAACATTGTCAAAAGCTATCTCTAACTCTACAAATGCTAGAAACGTAGGTTTGCCTTTCCTTAATCTTTCTTCTAAGATAAGTCGTAGGGTCAGTATTGCCTCACGTGTTCCAACATGTCTACGGAATCCAAACTGATCTTCCCCGAGGTCCGCTTCTACCAGTTTTTCCATTCGTCTGTAAAGAATTCGCGTTAGTATTTTGTAGCTGTGACTTATTAAACTGATAGTTCGGTAATTTTCACATCTGTCAACACCTGCTTTCTTTGGGATTGGAATTATTATATTCTTCTTGAAGTCCGAGGGTATTGCGCATGTCTCATATCTTGCTCACCAGATGGTAGTTTTGTCAGGACTGGCTCTCCCAAGGCCGTCAGGAGTTCTAACGGAATGTTGTCTACTTCCGGGGCCTTGTTTCGACTTAGGTCTTTCAGTGCTATGTCAAACTCTTCACGCAGTATCATATCTCCAATTTTATCTTCATCTACCTCCTCTTCCATTTCCATAATATGCATATGCATTATTTATAATAAATAACCTCGACTGTTGCAGATAATACTTCTATTGGACGTGACATCTTCCTGTTATTAGTTTACAAAACTATCAGTTACGCTACAACTCCAACACGGCATTAACCCTCGCAATACCGAAGGGGGAGGGGGTACTTCATGCCCACCTCTTGAAAATATTGTAATCTAGTCACATACTATACATTTTAAAATTTTCAAAAAAAATACCTATTATTTTTAATGCTTTGTTATGCCAGATTCCGTAATTGTTTTGAATTTTTCAGAAGAACGTAATCAAAAAGGTTTAAACTCTTAGCAGTAAATGTGTTTCTCCCACTTTCGAGTACAAGACCCATCTTTCACACCTCTGTATCTTTAAGATTTATGTTATGAATAAAACACTACTATAATTAATGAAACCTGTTTTTTTTTAAATTTTCTTTGGCGTTTATGAAGTATCTCTCTTCTCTGTATATACATAACGAAAAAGCGTTGTTACTGCTAAGATTGTGCCAAAAGATATTTTCAGGTTCTCAACTGTACTTATACATCAGTACATATTTAACAAGGGTGTTGTTAATAAACCTGAACAACAGTTAACTGTACTAGGCGTTACGGAGACTTTGTTGGTACTGTTAGGTTTAATGCCTCTGTTTATGATAAAAAATATGTAAAAGCTTGAACTACAAATGTCATTATTTGATACGTTATGTGATCCAAAGTATCCGGACACACCCAAAAAACACGAGTTTTTCATAGTAGATGAATTATGCTGCCACCTACCGCCAGGTACTCCATATCAGCAACCTGAGTAGTCATTAGGCACCGAGAGAGAGAGAGAGAGAGAGAGAGAGAGCAGAATGTGGCGCTCCGAGGAACCCACAGACTTCGAACTTAATCAGGTGTCACTTGTGTCATACGCCTGTACGCCAGATTTGTACACTACTAAACATCCCTAGGTCCACTGTTTCCAATGTGATAGTCAAGTGGAAACGTGAAGGGACACGTACAGCACAAAAGCGTACAGGCCGACGTCGGCTGTTGACTGACAGAGACAGGCAACAATAGAAGAGGGTCGTTATGTGTAATACGCAGTCATCTATCCCCTCTATCCAGACCGTCACACAGGAATTCCAAACTGCATCAGGATCCACTGCAAGTGGTGGGAGGTGAGAAAACTTGGATTTAATCGTCGAGCGGCTGCTCATAAGCGGACATCACGACGCTAAATGCCGAACGACGCCTCGCTTGGTGTAAGGAGGACTGACAGAGACAGGCAACAATAGAAGAGGGTCGTTATGTGTAATAGGCAGTCATCTATCCCCTCTATCCAGACCGTCACACAGGAATTCCAAACTGCATCAGGATCCACTGCAAGTGGTGGGAGGTGAGAAAACTTGGATTTAATCGTCGAGCGGCTGCTCATAAGCGGACATCACGACGCTAAATGCCGAACGACGCCTCGCTTGGTGTAAGGAGCGTAAACATTGGACGATTGAACAGTGGATAAACGTTGTGTGGAGTGACTAATCACTGTACACAATGTGGTGATCCGAAGGCAGGGTTTGGGTATGGCGAATGCCCGGTGAACGTCATCTGCCAGCGTGTGTAGTGCCAACAGTAAAATTCGGAGGTTGTGGTGTGGTCGTGTTTTTGCACCCCTCGTTCTTTTGCGTGGCACTATGACAGCAAGGGCCTACATTGATGCTTTAAGCACCTTCTTGCTCCCCAATGTTGAAGGGCAATTCGGGGATGGCGACTGCATCTTTCAACACGATCGGGCACCTGTTCGTAACGCACGGCCTGTGGCGGAGTGGTTACACGGCAATAACATCCCTGTAATAGAGTGGCCTGCACAAAGTCCTGACGTAAATCCTATAGAGCACATTTGGGATGTTTTAGAACGCCGGCTTCGTACCAGGCCTCAACGATCGACATCGATCGATACCTCTCCTCAGTGCAGCACTCCGTGAAGAATGGGCTGCTATTCCCCAAGAAACCTTCCAGCACCTGATTGAACAACGTCAGTAATGCGTCACGTGTCCCAACATTTCTACGGAATCCAAACTGATCTTCGCCGAGGTCGGCTTCTACCAGTTTTTCCATTCGTCTGTAAAGAATTCGTGTTAGTATTTTGGAGCTGTGACTTATTAAACTGATAGTTCGGTAATCTTGTAAGGCAAAAAGAAAAGTAACATGTCCGATCAATAAGGCCATTGGCTTGTGTTGACAGCAGTGAGCTTGTTGTATTGACATTTTTTAGTGGCTTTATTTTCAGTTTGTGTGGTGTGAGCGCGCCAGATATTTATGTTCATTCTTTGTACGGCCGTGTTCCATGACATTATAAAATTATATCTTTCTTTTTGTTTTTTTGTTACGGTTGCGGTGTAACTTTTGGTTGCAATAAAGCAACAATTAGTTATTTTTACTCGAATTTAAAACTTCCGTTACAAATAGTGCCAAACAAATCTACAATAGTTCTCTATACAAGATAAAGATTATTTTATCCTTCTTACTTTTTATGAAAACCCGTACAACTTAGATCATTCTTACTTGGTCGCTGTTCCTAATCGTCAGAATCTTTACAACATTTGAAATATGAGACTCGAACCAAAAACTGCAAGTAGTGCAATCTGTCTGGTATATTAAGGCAAACTCACTCCGCAGAAAGAGTGCATTTATATTTACGTAACGTAGGATATTATAGAATATTCTATTCACGTAATAAGAAAGTGTCAGAACCTATTAGAAAACGCGAAGGTTGGTTAAAAGATATTTGGATCTAGTGAGACGCGAACCACCAACACATTAGCTGATATCTTACTACTTTCTGTACTCATTACGCTACACCTAGTACGAATGACGTGCGACCACACTTTGCATCGTACCACCTCTTGAAAGCATTAATAGCAGGTATGTTTCTGACAGACATTTAATTATAACAAAGTGTTCCAGCAACAATTATTTGATCGATCCTCAGTCTGCCGTTGCCTCGAAACGACACACTTTGATAATAGCCAAATTACAATAATTCTATAAACACCCACACGACGTTTTCGTCATTATATTACAGCATACTGTATCTTTAACGACTAGTTTGAGATATCCTCAATTTTGTGATGCTTTCAAACAGCACATGCACACGTGGGCTTCAGCTGAAAGCGAAAATAGGATGTCGCGAGTTTGTATTGGCAAAGGAAACTCTCAATCGCACCCCACCCCCACCCCCCCAACCCTCAGATTTAGGCCTTGTCCTACGTGAGTGACAGAAGCGGCCGACAGCGAGCGAAAAGCTCGGGCGTCCTGCGTGCGAGCGACCATGACGCGCCACAAGATGGCTGCTTTCCATAAAACGGCGCCCTAAACTGTAGATTACTGTATTTGGAGAAAAATGCTACAGAATTAGGTCTACTTACGAAAATACAGCGAAAAGGAGTGCTGTGCATGAAATTTACAAAGGGAGGAATCTCCGTGGAGAATCTCATAATTTATATCATCAACTACGATCACCAGGCAAATTCTTCGGATGCAAAGGTATGAGCAGAGGAGCCTCTCTCTACCATCTCATCAATAAATTAAAGACGAATAAATGCGGAACTACCCTAAATACACAGATTGCCAACAGGAAAACAGAGTTAGCTGTAGTGTAGCGGTGTAAGGCGTGGAGGAAGTCCTGGATTCGATATCAGGTACAACTTACATTTTAGCTGACTCGATTACAATTCTGTATACTTAAGTTTTATGTATACTGTTTACACTGCATCGCTGACACTATTTTTAAGGTCTTGCCAAAGTACTTGATCGTTAAGTGTATACACACCAATCCCAGTGTATCACACACATTAAATTCCTAATAAATTATAATGAACCATGAAATTTTACAGACATTTGATGTTGCGAACGTAATTCATCAGCGGTCAATGTGAGGCCAAGCGTTTCAATCTAAATGGTCTGTAAAAGTTAAATACATTAAATTCTTGAAAAGAAATGATTTGTCTAAAAGTATTAAATAAATAATATTAGCGAAGCGTTTCGTGCACCTCATTTTCAACTCATCATTTCGAGCATCCTTCAAAGGCACGTAGAACGTTTCTCTGATCTACTTATTTCTTTTACACAAATGATTTCGCAAAATATTTGACAGATTTCTTTCGTTTTTTATTTTCAAGTTTTATTCAGGAAGCATGATCGTACTGACTCCTCGTTTGCTTTCCTAACGTCCTCTGTTCTCAAAAATGGTAACTTTGGTACTTCATTCGAAGGAAGCCTTTTTGAAATTTAAATACCGCACCAATGTATCTTTTTATGTGCAAAATAACTCCGCCTTGAACAGATGACATTTTTGACACTTCATTTACATACCTTGACAGCAGCTCCTCGTGAAATACTTTAATTTTTCGTCAACTCATTACGTTTCCGGTCATTACCTTGACCACTTTAAAGCAGTTGAATATTTTCACGCAAAACTAGACCTCACGCTGGTCGCTTTGATACTTTGTTTACATGTTTCTCTCTCTTTCTTTGGATATGAAAATTCGGACAAAACCTCATGTTGTAATTCATAGGGAGTCTTGTTTCCGCTTTGCTCACGCATTTACATAAACGTATCCAGTGTTAATCGTACGATAAAATAGTCCTTTCAGCGTGCTCTCATTTCCCAATATCGTCGTTTCGATATCCTGAACTGTTTCAGATACAACGCGACCCGTCCGCGGATAGAACAACCAATATCTCGAGAATGAAAAGAGATAAATTTCCGGTCTCAACTTTAAGTACAATTTAGATATATTGGTTACATTTAATACGCAATAATGCATGGCTTTAAATGAACTATACGGAAAGTCTGCGCAATGTGATTTTTCCTCTGCAAATTCTTAAAAATTTCGTGCAGCCATTTACTCAGTTTCGTGTAGCACAGTAACTGACGAACAACGAAAATAAATGCAGACCTTTATCGGGCAAAGATATCAAGCTATACGATGGGGAAGAATCAAATGTTTTCACCGAATTCTTTTCTTAAAATCGGATGTTAAGTAATTCATAGCTGCCGTCGCGTCCGCTCCACTGCTTTGCCGGGAAGACACGTCGCTGTCGCTCTCTGTAGCACGTGCTGCAGCGACGAGACTCAAAACACGTTTGGATTCAAACGTCGCCAGTTGCAGCGACTCTGATGTCGCTCACGCAGTACACGGCCCGTCAAAAAACTGAACACAAATCAAGCACGAAAACAGGAAGAAGGTGTACTGGACTGTGGGGAAAAAAAGCGAAATAGAAACAGCGAACGGTCCAACCACAAGAAGTGCAATAGAGAGCAACCCCAAAGGGGAAGGGCGTCGTCGTTAAGTGGTTACGGTGTTGGACAGCCACGCGGGCGACCCGCGTTCAAACCTTCCCTGTGCCAATTTTTCTTTTTCCCTGGTCGCTTTATTCAAATTTGTGTCTATGTCGTGGAACAGCGAGGTGTGACGTACGGATATTTGCTGCTGCACAACTACTCTATTAGCAACCGAAAGGAATAAGCTTTCGAATGGGAACCGCAAACGTTTTACGACAGAGGGACAAGTCAACCGAATGCTCCACCGAAAAACACGTCTGGTGTGTCAAATGGTTCAAATGGCTCTGAGCACTATGGGACTTAACTTCTAAGGTCATCAGTCCCCTAGTACATACAACTACTTAAACCTAACTAACCTAAGGACATCATACACATCCATGCCCGAGGCACGATTCGAACCTGCGACCGTAGCGGTCTCGCGGTTCCAGACTGAAGCGCCTAGAACCGCTCGGCCACTCCGGCCGGACGTCTTGTGTGTCATACGCGGCATTAGTGTTAGTACGTGTCATATAGTAGGAATCTCTTATCGGCGAACCTAATTTGTACGGCTGGTGAATGAGTGAGATATGCCTCCTTGCCCGATTCAGGTGTTCGTATGGTTCCGAATGGGATCACTCCCAAGAAAATGGTGAAAACGTCATAGTCTGTCACACAAGCTGCAAGAAATGAACGCATCAGCTCTACATTCACATAGTTTTCCCTATGTCCATCATGCGGTATGTTTTTTAACGTTTTTGAAGTTGCGTTCCGTTTTGGACATTGTTGTTGTTGTGTTGTTGTGGTCTTCAGTCCTGAGAGTGGTTTGATGCAGCTCTCCATGCCACTCTAACCTGTGCAAGCTTCTTCATCTCCCAGTACCTACTGCAGCGTACATCCTTCTCAATCTCCTTGGTGTATTCATCTCTTGGTCACCCTCTACGATTTCTCTCCCTCCAATACTAAATTGGTGATCCCTTGATGCCTTAGAACGTGTCCTACCAACCGATCCCTTCTTCTAGTCAAGTTGTACCACAAACTGCTCTTCTCCCCAATTCTATTCAATACCTCATCATTAGTTAAGTGGACTACCCATCTAATCTTCATCATTCTTCTGTAGCACCACATTTCGAAAGCTTCTATTCTCTTCTTGTCCAAACTATTTATCGTCCACGTTTCAATTGCACACATGGCTACACTCCATACAAATACTTTCAGAAACGACTTCCTGACACTTAAATCTATACTCGATGTTAACAAATTTCTCTTCTTCAGAAACGCTTTCCTTGCCATTGCCAGTCTACATTTTATATCCTCTCTACTTTGCTCATCCTCAGTTACTTTGCTCCCCAAATAGCAAAACTCCTTTACTACTTCAAGTGTCTCATTCCCTAATCTAATTCCCTCAGCACCACCCGACTTAATTCGACTATATTCCATTATCCTGGTTTGGTTTTGTCGAAGTTCATCTTATGCCCTCCTTTCAAGACACTGTCCATTCCGTTCAACTGCTTCTCCAAGTCCTTTGGAGATTTCACTCTCGAATTCCTTTGTTGTGACATATTTCGTATCCGTTTATTCGTTGTTTTCATTTCTGTGAGATGCGTGCGTCGTATCTCCCCAGCTCTCACCTTTCATCACATGTAATTGCGACGGGAACGTGTTCTTACCACATGACTCGCGTACTATTACCAGAGTATAGTATGACAACTGCCAAGACTACAGAAAGAGAACAAACATTTCAACGACCGGACGAACAGTTCATAATGTTCCAGAGAGAGC
The DNA here is from genome assembly GCF_023898315.1 of Schistocerca nitens. NCBI lineage: Eukaryota > Metazoa > Arthropoda > Insecta > Orthoptera > Acrididae > Schistocerca > Schistocerca nitens. The sequence goes on from NC_064625.1 coordinate 193,231,849, forward strand.
AAAAAAAAAAAAAAAAAGATTAAACGCGAGGTAGTTTTGAATACGACGCTACTTTTATACCCGGGTGCTCTGTACTACTCTTGTTGTTCTTGGACTTTTCACTGTTTATATTTTTTCACGGTCTGGCACACCTTCTCGCTGTTTGCATGTTTAATCTGTATTCAGTGTCCGCGGCTCGTTGTCTTGCGGTAGCGTTCTCGCTTCCCGCGCACGGGGTCCCGGGTTCGATTCCCGGCGGGGTCGGGATTTTCTCTGCCTGGAGATGACTGGGTGTTGTGTGTCTTTCATAATCATTTCATCCTCATTCGCTCGCAAGTCGCCGTAGTGGCGTTAAAGAACTTGTGGAGCGGCGAGAACCGCCCCGCGAGGGGTCTCCCGGCCACCAATGCCGTACGCTCATTGTTATTATTCATTGTCTGTGTTCAGTTTACGACTGACTGTCCGTCCGATGCGGAGTTAGCCCGCATCTCGTGGTCGTGCGGTAGCGTTCTCGCTTCCCACGCCCGGGTTCCCGGGTACGATTCCCGGCGGGGTCAGGGATTTTCTCTGTCTGGTGATGGCTGGGTGTTGTGTGATGTCCTTAGGTTAGTTAGGTTTAAGTAGTTCTAAGTTCTAGGGGACTGATGACCATAGCTGTTAAGTCCCATAGTGCTCAGAGCCATTTGAACCATTTTTGATGCGGAGTTTCCCTTGTGAGGAGAGTTGGCGCACGAGGCCCACACGGGAATGACGCACAGCGCGTGCCGTCTCTGGCGGGGAGCGAATAACTATTACAGGCGAGTTTAGTAGTTGGTGACTGCGTATTTACATGCGTGCTAGCTCTCTACACCCACCTTTACAGAGCTCCTTTCCAATTACATGTCGATTTCCCGTGGAGCCTGCACGGAGCCGAGCGTTCGCGAAGTGTGGCGCACCCGTGTATCTTGTTGGCTCCCGTTGGCGTGCACGTGGTGTAGGTGCGGTTCTTCCTCCTCACTGGTCAACGTACAAATGCGCCTTCGGAATATCTTAGCTGCTCGATATTGCTCCACAAGTTCGTAAACACACCCCGCGCTGTGACGTCAGAAACTCGGCTCGCTCGGCGCTCGCCAGCACTGTCCGTGTAGCCGACGGCTGTAGGGAGCGCCAGTACGGTTTCTGGCCGCTGCGCCACGCCGCATTACGTAACGCGATTTGCCGGGTTCCGCGGGTCTTCGTCGAGGCATTCCCGGCCTCGACTGGCGGGCCGGTATAAGCTGAAGCCTGCGGCGGGCGGACGCTACAGCTGGGTCCACACCTGCCGATACGTCACCGTCACGTCACCGTCCTCCCACTCCTGAGCGTCGGCGGTCACAGCCGTTCCCTTGCATTCACACTACACTACACGGCACGTCATCGTCGTGGCGTCACGCCTGGTTCGTAAAATACTCACTAGAGGCGCTGTTTCTTACTTCGTCGTAGATAGTCACAAAATGCCGAAATTGATTTTAAAACAGCTCACAGTGATTGCTGTTGAACTTGACTGTAGGCTTTACACACGAATCACCCGAGTACAAACGACAGCTGCGGCAATCCACTGCCCCTGTGTGCGCGCGATACTGCCGCCGCCTGCATCTGTGCAAATCGATGTTCCGTGACGTTTGTCAGCCGATCGTTGTGTCCTCTGGTGCGGAGTTAAAACGAACAAGAGTTGTCCGTGAACGCCCTCGAATCGAGCGATGTACGTGCCCGGAAGAATGAGCCGCTAGAGTCTCCGTGTGTACTGTACTGAACTCGCCGTGCGCGTTCACATGCGACGCTGTACAGTTAGGCGTTGCGCTAGCATTAGCGGCTCCACACCGTACACAATGCGGACGCAAGGTGCTAACGGGCCGGCCAGCTACTAAAATAGTATGCACTTTCCTGTTTCAAAGAACACGTGTATTTCCTGTTCAGCTTAATTCTAAGTAAGTAACATACATTTTCTACAAATGTGTTTACATAGATTTGTCCAGACATTTTCACTCGACGAAAATTTGTCATTCACTGAGGCTAAGAAAATGATGCGATACGGATATGCACACTTACAAAAATGGTTCGAATGGCTCCGAGCACTATGGGACTTAACTGCTGAGGTCATCAGTCCCCTAGAACTTAGAACTACTTAAACCACACTAACCTAAGGACATGACACACATCCATGCGCGAGGCAGGATTCGAACCTGAGACCGTACCGGTCGCGGTTCCAGACTGTAGCGCCTAGAACCGCTCGGCCACCTCGGCCGGCTGCACACTTACAGACGGCGTGGTACTACCCCGTACACAAGATATAAAAGGGCAATGCATTGGCGGAACTGCGGTTTGTAGGCCTACTCTGGCGATTCGTGTGGATAGGTGCCCGACGTGATTGTGGCCGCACGGCGGAAATCGGTAGGGAATTCAGTATCCCGAGATTCACAAAGCCAAATGTGTGCCGAGAACGCCAAATTTCCGGCAGTACCTCTCACCACGGAAAACGCAGTGGCCGACGGCGTCCACATAACGACCGAGAGCAGCAACAGCGTTTCCGTAGAGTTGCCAGTGCTGACAGACAAGCAACACTGCGTGAAATAACCGCAGAAAACAACGTGAGATGTGCGGCTAAGGTATCGGTTAGCACAGTGCGGCGGAATTAGGCGTTAACGGGCTGCGGCGGCAGACGAGTGGCGCTTGGACGCTGGACGACCGTGCCCTGGTCAGATATGCCGCGATTTCCTTCTGTAAGAGCTGTTGCTGGGCGTCGAGTGGCTGTCACCCCGGATCTCGTAAATAGAGGTCCACATACCGCTTCAGGGCGCTCACGTACACGCTTTCAAAATCGATTCCGGTAATCCGCATCTAGTTGCTGGTTTTCCAATTTCGCGACCGATTTCCGCTCCCACGTGCGTGTACGCAACCGGTTTTGAAACGTGCTTGGGCTGTCAAGTTTAGTCCTATTTTTAAAACTTACGGATGGAGTGCCGTCTTGCACAGTGAAAGACAAGTAGAAATATTAGAGTGAAGCTGTTCAGACCTCGTCTGATCGAACAGAAATTGCGATTCTGCTGACTAAATCAGAAACTGCAACACCTGTTTTAGCTGTTTTTCAGGCGCCATATTTAAATGGGCTAGCAAATCCGCTTCAGTCCTTAACATGTAAACACTACAGCGAAAAACAGTTTCCTAAATCCGGGTTTCGCCTTTCGGAAGATGGGCCGCATGGAACCACAACTGTTCGCGACTGGTTTGGAGAACATTGTGGACAGATCTGCAGACACGAATCCCGTCAAACATTTACGTGCCATAACCGAGAGGCGAGTTGGCTTACAACATCCTGCACCGGCATCACAATTCAGTCCATGCCACGTGCAGTTGCTAGACTACGCCGGGCAAAAGGAGGCTCTGCGCGGCGTACGAGACACCCCGTGACTTCTGCCGCCTTCGTGTAAGAGTGTGCAACGTGTCAGGCTACGTTTGGCTAACGTGGCTCACTACAAACAATTGTTTCCTCGAGAGTGACCTAATATCTTTGCTGTTGCTTTGTGAACTGTGTAGTTAGTGAACACGGCGAGACACGGTACACCGAGCGAGGTGGCGCAGTGGTTAGCACACTGGACTCGCATTCGGGAGGACGACGGTTCAATCCCGTCTCCGGCCATTCTGATTTAGGTTTTCCGTGATTTCCCTAAATCGTTTCAGGCAAATGCCGGGATGGTTCCTTTGAAAGGGCACGGCCGATTTCCTTCCCAATCCTTCCCTCGTCCGGCCATCCTGATTTAGGTTTTCCGTGATTTCCCTAAATCGCTCCAGGCAAATGCCGGGATGGTTCCTTTCAAAGGGCACGGCCGACTTCCTTCCCCGTCCTTCCCTAATCCGATGAGACCGATGACCTCGCTGTCTGGTCTCCTTCCCCAAACCAACCAACCAACCAACCAACCAACCAACCAACCAACCAACCAATCCTTCCCTAACCCGAGGTTGCGCTCCGTCTTAATGACCTCCTTGTCGACGGGACGTTAAACACTAACCACCGAGACACGGTATAAAGTTTTCGGAAGATGAACCCTCCACGGAGATACATAACTAACACCAAATCGATAGTTTCTTGCGCTAGTACGTACAATGCTTTCAACACTAGGGATGTTGTGTTTCGGTGGACACGAACTCAGACATTCAACTAAAGCTTCAGTGATTTGAACTCTACAGTTCTGGTCAGTACCACTTTCTCGACACTGCCATTATGATTCTATGTACGACACGAACATTTTTCCAAAACTACGTATCAGGCAGAGGACTGAAAAATTAGCTTTGTAATGCCCATGGCAACTTTAGGCAGACTGTTGTGTGTGTAAACACACTATTAGTCTTCCACACTTACTGGCAAGCATCTAGGTGGTTTATCCATAATCTACGCGAATGTTCAGTACGTACGCACTATATATAGTGCTATTGCCAAGCGCAACAAAGCGAATACACTTTAAGAAGAAAAAAAAGCAAAAAAAATCACGCACCAATGGGACGGAAATAGGTAGACGCCGTATACACGTACAGAGCAACAAGTGATCACAATTTCGGAAAAACTGTACGATTAATTCAGCAGAAAGAGCTTCACAGACTGAGCAGGTCAATAATGCGCTGCTCTACCTCCGGGCCTTAGCGTTGATTTCTAGAGTTGTTTGATGTCCTCCAGACGTACATCGTGTCAATTTCTGTCCAACTGGCGCGTTAGATCGTCGAAATCCGTGGCAGGTTGGAGGGCGCTGCCCATAATGGTGCAAATCTTCTCAGTTGGCGAGAGATCGGGAGACCTTGCCGGCCGAAGTAGGTTTCGGGAAACGCGAATACAAGCAGTAGAAACTCTACCTTGCTCAAATATACCGGGTGATCAAAAACTTAGTATAATTTTGAAAACTGAATAAACCACGGAATAATGTAGATAGAGAGGTACAAATTGACACACATGCTTCGAATGACATGGGGTTTTATTAGAACCAAAAAAATACAAAAGTTCAAAAAATGTCCGACAGATGGCGCTTCATCTGATCAGAATAGCAGTAATTAGCATAACAAAGTAAGACAAAGCAAAGATGATGTTCTTTACAGGAAATGCTCAACATGTCCACCATCATTCCTCAACAATAGCTGTAGTCGAGGAATAATGTTGTGAACAGCACTGTAAAGCATGTTCGGAGTAACGGTGAGGCATTGGCGTCGGATGTTGTCTTTCAGCATCCCTAGAGATGTCGGTCGATCACGATACACTTGCGACTTCAACCCAGGTAACCCCAATGCCAATAATCGCACGGACTGAGGTCTGGGGACCTGGGAGGCCAAGCGTGACGAAAGTGGCGGCTGAGCACACGATCACCACCAAACGACGCGCGCAAGAGATCTTTCACGCGTCTAGCAATACGGGGTTGAGCGCCATCCCGCATAAACATGGTACGTTCCAGCAGGTGTTTATCAGCCAGGCTGGGGACGATGCGATTCTGTAACATATCGGCGTACGTCTCACCCGTCGCGGTAGCAGTTTTGTTGTCCAGCGGGATCTGTCGGACATTTTGTGAATTATGTTTTTTCCTTTGGTTCTAATAAAAGACCATGTCATTCCAAACACGTGTGTCAATTTTGTACCTCTCTATGTACATTATGACGTGATTTATTGAGTTTTCAAATGTATACTGACTTTTTGATCACCCGGTAGACTGTTTAAAGCTTCGGAGCTGAGGGAGTTGGCGGTCTACGTAGAGTGTAACGAGGCAGGCAGCACCCAGCAGAATGGAAGTGGCGGATGAGTTGTGAGAGCCGTTACGGAGGAACGCGCGCGGCCCGCTGCTCTTGGCAGACTGGTCTGCTGCGGCGCCGCGCCGCCTTCTACCGCTGTCGTCCCCAGACTCCTGACTCCTGCTGTGGGCCTACAGGCGACGCGAGCCGCGCTGTGTGGGTGGCCACTCTGAAAACCCCGCTAAGGTATTAGTTTGAAATATACCAGGTGATTATAATTAAACTTTTCCTGTTTAAAACTAATTACCGTACGAGCACCAAATTTGGTAGCATTATGGGTGCACGATTGCCATGCGTCACAGCTCCACCGTCCAGTTCCGACTCCGGCCGCCAGGTGCCGCGGTCAGTCACCGTGGTTCACAGTCTGTCAAACCTGACCGGTCGCAGTGCCCTTGTTGACACGAGCCTGGACAAGAGGAGCAGACCGTTGCTGCTGAAGCTTGTTATCAAAACGGCAGTAAGGCTTCAGCTGCACTTGGAGGATATCGCCGGCTGAAAGGATTACGGAAGGCTCCCCTTTCTCCACCTGCTGTGCGGAGCACGACGGAGTAGTTGGACTCGACTGGAGAACTGGGCGTCTGTCCGGGAAGTCCCTCTATATGGTGAACGTGTTGCCGTATGGTGTGGCTTCACGGCTACGTTCGTCATTGGCCCATTCTTTTTTAAACAGGTTGGCACTCGAGAAAGAAATACGTGCAGTGTGACTGGCCAGCATTATTGCGATATCCTTCGCTAGCATGTCACGACCGGCCTACAAGAGAGAGACGCATTATCAGCGGATCGTTTCCAAGTGTTCGTCGGGCACGATCACAGTGGTTGCGGGGCTACCTGAGGGACAGGGTTTACCAGGGTGTGCTGATCTGAAGCGTAGCGTATCGAGAGAGGTAGCCAGCATAGCTGTGGACATGCTTCGTTCTGCCGTGCAGAATGCAATCCTGCGCTTCCAGACTCTTCCGGACTGTTATGCATACTGATGGGCGTCATATTGAGCCCCATTTTTAGCAGTAATGGTGCCGGTATGTATTGGTATGGTGTTCCGCAGCATCACATTTAAAGTGTCTGAATTGAACTGATCCTCCATTATTTCTCTTCCCCTTCTCCTCGACATTGATGCTGCCAAGTTTGGTCCTCTTACGGTAATCAGTTTCCGCGCTACAACGTGCTAAATAGGGAAAGTTCAGTCATAACCATCCGGTATATGTGAGGAAGAACGTCTATTCCAAACTGTTGCTCACCTACGGGAGCAGGGTGGTAAGTGCCGAAAAATTATTAATGCTCCATGCGAAGGACTTCGGAGGACCCGCAAAAGCAGCGGACAGTCAACTGCGAAGCGGCGTCCACAGCTGACCGTTGTCATAAAAAGAAAATCATTATTCGGAATATCTGTGTATTTGTTTTATTTAAGTTTGTAGCGGTATAATTGCGCCGACGTAAACCTACTGCAGTTGACGTCCATATTTTAAAAGTCAGTTACGAATCGATGAGTTCTGTGTGGCGGAACAGCCGTAAGTTTGTTGAAGGAATACGGCAATGCATTGGTTGTCATTTTGTTCGTCGCTTTCTCCGCAGACCGAGTGGGATTGTTTTAACTACCGTGCGGAGTTTCCCTTTTCTTGCGTTAATGCCTGCCTGTAACAGTCGGTTATTCTTAGTAGACGTCTGGTTGCGATCTACGTTCAGGCTTTTACAGAATAGTGAATTACAACGAACTGTGGATACTTGGAGTACTGTTTTACTCGAGAGTTTGCGACTGGCAGTCTTAGTGATAGCACTACTTTTTAGGAGCTGTCGGATCGAATGGTTTATTTTATTTCTATTATTTACCCAAAATTTCACTCGGTTCTAACAGCTTAAACATCTGAACGTCCGACCTCCACCTGGCGTAGAAATGAACGAGCGGAATGTGTGCGACTGTAACTCACTACATGAGTTTTGTCTGTTATCAACGTTTTGTAACACACAGGTGTTTTGCACGTTGGTATTCACTGCGTATCTCTGCTGCGTTAAGCAAAAGTGAAGAAAAATAAATGGTTATTTTATGTAAAAACGGGACATCGGGGATGCCATCTGTACTACTACTACTACGACTACGTTTTAATGTTGTTACCAAAGATCTTGATAAGTACTCGATCCATTTACTTCAGATTTTTATACGATGCTGTATATACGCTCGGACGGACTTGGGTTATTTATTTTTTAATCTATGTAATACATATTTAACATAAGGAGGAGAAACAAGAGCTTTTAGCTCTTAAAGTATGCGTTTTGGAGCCCATGTTTACCGGACAAATTCCTTGTTTTGGTCCACACTACCACCCCTGAAAGCTGCATACCCATCGGTGTCTGCAACAACAGTACCGGTACACGTATTCCACAGTCGGAGGTGTCCGAACGAGTTTCCCTTATAAATTTCGACTCGCACGTTTCCGGTACGCGGACCCTTACCTCATATTGGTACATATATGTTCGTCCGTCATACTAGATAGTTTGTAACATGACAACCGACTCATCCTGTACATTACCCACACATTTAAGGGCACCGGCGCCTATAAGTTTGGCGCTCTGTAGCGTCCTCGGATGACTGTTCCGGACGCGGGTTCCTAATCAGAATATCATGTTTTCGCTTCTCTCTGCAACTCCTAGACGTTTGTAACGGAAGTTTCCGAAAACCCTGTATACAGAAAGTACTTCTTCTGCGATGGAGCACTGAGATGCGCCAGACAGCCGTGCAGTAAATCACGGTTTTTACGTATTTTATCATTTGTCACACTTTCTATGAACGAGTCGTGAAAGTAGGAGGATTTTGAGCTGATAAAAAAATTAGGCTAAAAAGAAATTTCTACGCCGTTGTACGACGTAATGGGGCAGAGGCGGGGGTGAGCACTTTCTGTGTGTACGTGTCGCCTGCGAGACTGTGACGGGCTGTTGTGGTGGGTGGACGGGACGGCAGGTGGCGAGTGAGTGGCAGCAGCGGCGCGGGCCGCGCTATTCCCGGCAGGCCGACTCGCTCAATTAGCGGCGCCGCGGCCGCTTTTAGCCGCGAGGTCTGCGAGCGTGGGTGGTGGAGGAGGAGGAGGAGCTGGCGGCGTGGGTGGGACGACCAGAGCAGTGGAGGCCGCGCGTGCCACGGGCGGAGGTCCCCAGCCGGCCGCCGCGTCACACCACGCCGGCTTCCGAGGCGCCACCGGGCTATGACTGGTTTCTCCTTCTCGGAAGTTCGTGTCGTGTTCCTGTACTCTCCGGCAAAGTTGCAAATCTTTTTCATTTCATGCGATGACAAGTTTCGGGCCGAGACCTATTTTCAAATCAACACGACAAAGTCGAAAATGGCATTTCGGAAGATGTCAACAAAATGTGTAATGTACCGAGTGATAAAGTCAGTATAAATTTGAAAACTTAATAAACCACGGACTAATGTAGATAGAGAGCTAAAAATTGACACACATGCTTGAAATGACATGGGGTTTCATTAGAACAAAAAAGAAAACAAAGTTCACAAAATGTCAGACAGATGGCGCTGGACAGCAAAACTGCTACCGTGACGGGTGAGATGTAGACCGATACGTTACAGAATCGCATCGTCCCCAGCCTGGCTGATAAACACCTGCTGGAACGTACGATGTTTATGCAGGATGATGCTCAACCCCGTATTGCTAGACGCGTGAAAGATCTCTTGCGCGCGTCGTTTGGTGGTGATCGTGTGCTCAGCCGCCACTTTCGTCACGCTTGGCCTCCCAGGTCCCCAGACCTCAGTCCGTGCGATTATTGGCATTGGGGTTACCTGAAGTCGCAAGTGTATCGTGACCGACCGACATCTCTAGGGATGCTGAAAGACAACATTCGATGCCAATGCCTCACCATAACTCCGGACACGCTTTACAGTGCTGTTCACAACATTATTCCTGAACTACAGCTATTGTTGAGGAATGATGGTGGACATATTGAGCATTTCCTGTAAAGAACATCATCTTTGCTTTGTCTTACTTTGTTATGGTAATTATTGCTATTCTGATCAGATGAAGCGCCGTCTGTCGGACATTTTTTGAACTTTTGTATATTTTTGGGTTCTAATAAACTCCCATATCATTCCAAGCGCATGTGTCAATTTGTACCTATCTACATTATTCCGTGATTTATTCACTTTTCAAATGTATACTGACTTTTTGATCACCCTGTACTTTCACAGTGCATACAAGTAACTCTTACATCTATGCACTGTGAACGTACATTACACATTTTGTTGACATCTTCGGAAATGCCATTTTCAACTTTGTCGCGTTGATTTGAAAATGGGTCTCGCCCCGAAACTTGTCATCGCACGAAAAGAAAAATATTTGCAACTTGGGCTGGTTTCTGTTTCATTTATTACCACTAGACACCCCTAACAGGCACGCGCTAGTCCTGCCGAAACACCGTCTCTGCTGCCCACAATGTTCTCAGCCCTCGGAGGGTGAGGACCCACACGTTCGTTCACGTACCACGTGTCTACGTAGAGAGCCGGCCAGCCGCCACCTGTCCTGCTGTTAGGTGGAGCTGCTGCGAGCTGTTGCCGGTGTCGTGACGCCGCGCCGTCTGTAGCCGAATTCCACTGTCCACGCCTCCTTACGCCCCTTGACGCTCATTTTCTTTTCCAGAGCCCGCACTGATATTCGGTACTTTCCAGCTCTCGTGGAGCTGATGGGCGTGAGATTTTAATAAATCCTGTGGCGGACCCAGAGTCTCGTCTCCAACTGAAACCTCCCTCCCCAGACGCGTATTTCGATGATGTTGTTGTTGTTGTGGTCTTCACTCCTAAGACTGGTTCGATGCAGCTGTCCATGCCACTCTATGCTGTGCAAGCTTCTTCATCTCCCAGTACCTACTGCAACCTACATCCTTCTGAATCTGCTTAGTGTATTCATCTCTTGGCCTCCCTCTACGAGTTTTACCCTCCACGCTGCCCTCCAATGCTGGTTTGTTGGCCAGCGCAAGTGTTTAAACTAAAAAGTATGTTCCTGGAGCCACTCTGTAGCAATTATTGTTGTGTGGCGTGTCGCATTGTCCTGCTGGAATTTCCCAAGTCCTTCGCAATGCACAATGGACATAAATGGACGCAGCTGATCAGACAAGCTGCTTACGTACGTGTCACCTGTCAGAGTCGTATCTAGACATACAGGTGCCCCATATCACTCCAACAGCACACGCCACACACACCATTACAGAGCCTCCACCTGCTTGAACAGTCCCCTGCTCACATGTGGGGTCTACGGATTCATGAGGTTGTCTGCATACCCGAACACGTCCAACCGCTCGATACAATTTGAAACGAGACCCGTCCGATGAGGCAAGGTGTTTCCAGTCCTCAACAGTCCAATATCGGTGTTGACGGGCCCAGGCTAGGCGTAAACCTTTGTGTCGTGGACTCATCGAGGGTACACGAGTGGTCCTTCGGCTCCGAAAGCCCACATAGATGATGTTTCGTTGAATGGTTCGCACGCTGAGACTTGTTGATGGCCCAGCACTGAAATCTGCAGCAATTTGGGGAAGGGGTACACTTCTGTCACGTCGAACGATCTTCTTCTGTCGTTGGTCCCGTTCTTGTAGGATCTTTTTCCAGCCACAGCGGTGGCGGAGATTTGATGTTTTACCGGATTCCTGATATTCACGGTACACTAGTGAAGTGATCGTACGGGAAAATCCTCACTTCATCGCTGCCTCGGAGATGCTGTATCCCATATGTCGTGCGCCGACTATAACAACACGTTCAAACTCACTTAAATGTTGATAACCTGCCATTGTAGCAGCCATAACCGATGTAACAACTGCTCCAGACACTTGTCGTCTTACACAGGCGCTGCCGACCGCAGCGCCGTATTCTGCCTGTTTACATCTCTCTGTGTTTGCATATGCATGCCTATACCAGTTTCTTTGGCGTTTCAGTGTATAATTAGGGACTGACATAGGACGAGGAAAGAATGACGATGCAGACGGTAAATTTCTGGTAGAGCATAAATACGGAGTCTATCGAAATAAAAATGCCGCGAGATCTAATGCAGACAGACGGATGTTTCCGTTCAAGACGAGGCTCGGAGTCCGGCGCTCAATTTATGAAGAGCTCGGCAGCCATCACATCCAGCAGAGTTGGAAAACGCTCGAGGAATATTTGTGTCTGACGGAATATCGGCGCGGTCTCTGAAGAACAGAAGAGTGTTTAGCGACGGGAGTCGAGGTCAGCTGCAAACAGAGGCTCGAGACGGACAGTCCGGGATTATGAAATGCCTCGAAGAGAACGGTCTATTGACACACAGTCACTACGGATTTAGAAAACATCGTTTTTGTGAAACACAACTAGCGCTTTACGCACACTAAGTATTGAGTGCTATCGATAAGGGATTTCATATTGATTCCGTATTTGTATATTTCCAGAAGGTGTTTGACACTGTACTACACAAGCGTCTTGTAGTGAGATTGCGTGCTTATGGAATAACGTATCGGTTATGCGACTGGATTCGTGATTTCCAGTCAGAGAGGTCACAGTTCGTAGTAAATGACAGAAAGCCACGGCTGATTTGTGGCCTCCCCCAAGGCTGTGTTACAGGTGCTCTTCCTTATCTACATGAAGGACTTAGGCGACAATCTGAGCGGCTGCCGCAGGTTGTTTGCAGATGAAATGAAATGTCGTGTGGTTAGGGCCTCCCGCGGGGTAGACCGTTCGCCTGGTGCAGGTCTTTCGATTTGACGCCACTTCGGCAACCTACGCGTCGATGGGGATGAAATGATGATAAGGACAAGACAACACCCAGTCCCTGAGCGGAGAAAATCTCCGACCCAGCCGGGAATCGAACCCGGTTCCTTAGGTATGACAGTCTGTCACGCTGACCACTCAGCTACCGGGGGCGGACTGTTTGCAGATGACACTGTCGTTTATCGTCTATTAAAGTGATCAAAAGATGAAAGCAGATTGCAGAAAGATTTAGATGAAGGATTTGCATGGTGCGAAAATTGGCAATTGGTCCTAAATAACGAAAAGTGAGATCATTGACACGAGCCGGCCGGTGTGGCCGTGCGGTTAAGGTGCTTCAGTCTGGAACCGCGTGACCGCTACGGTCGCAGGTTCGAATCCTGCCTCGGGCATGGATGTGTGCGATGTCCCTAGGTTAGTTAGGTTTAGGTAGTTCTAAGTTCTAGGGGACTGATGACCATAGATGTTAAGTCCCATAGTGCTCAGAGCCATTTGAACCATTTGAACCATTTTAGCCATTGACACGAGTGCTAAAAGGAATCCGTTAAATTTCAGTTACACGATACATCAATCACATCTAAACGCCGTAAATCCAATTAAATACCTGGGAATTGCTATTACGAACAACTTACATTGAAAGGAACAAACAGAGAATGTTGTGGGCAAGGCTAACCAAAGCCTTCGTTTTATTGGCGGGACACTTAGGAAATGTAACAGACCTGCTAAGGAGACCGCTTTACACTACGCTTGTGCGCCCCCTCCCCTCTCCCCGTCCCCCCTATACAATAATGCTGCGTGGTGTGCGATGCTTGCCAGATAGGATTGACGGAGTACATCGAGAAAGTTCAAAGAAAAGTAGCACGTTTTGTATTATCGCGAAATAGGGGAGAGATGACACAGGATTCGGAATGGGCATCGTTACAACAAAGGCGTTTTTCGTTGTCGCGGAATCTTCTCAGAAATTTCAATTGCCAACCTCCTTCAATCGCCAACCTCCTTCGAATGCCGACCAACATACGGAGAAACAATCGTCATAATAAAATAAGGGAAATCAGAACTCGCACGATAGATATACATATTCGTTTCTTCCGCGCCCTGTTCGAGACTGGAGAAATAAAAAACTTATTGTGGAGGTCATTCGATGAACCCCCCGCGAGACGGTCACGTGTGATTTCCAGTGTGTCCACGTAGATGTAGAACAGCTCGGCCGCGCACGCTGGTACTAATCAGTCGTGCCCAGAAAACCTGAGACCTAACAAGCGAGTCGTGTCTGTCTCAGTGACGGTGTGTTGGTCTGTAAGCTCGTGCACGTATTTTACAGCAGTACGAATAAAATGCCGTCAGCGCTGTCAAGTTTTGGCAGCGCGAGACAGCGCGGCGTGTGAGTGTGTTCCATTGTGGTAATCTCCACGTCCGCCGTGTCGAGGACCTGCCGTATCTCCGTCACCTGCCACGTTGTTGTCGTACGAACGGCCGCCGGTGCAGCGAATCGGTAGCATTCCGGTGAGCAACAGGTGGGCGGCCGGAACACAGCGTGCCACGCGAGCGGCCCTGCAGCTGGTTCTGTGATCGAGGGTACCGCGACGGGCGGGCGTCAGCCAGTGAAGTAAAACACTAGGGGACCTCAGCGCTTGCGTTCAGCTGCCGAGTCTCTTTTTGTTACTCTATTCCGGCTTTGGTTTACAAGGACGATACAGCCGACAGTGGTTATACAGTGACAAAGAAATGTTGTTGTGGTCTTCAGTCGTGAGACTGGTTCGATGCAGCTCTCCATGCTTCTCTATCCTGTGCAACCTTCATCGTCTCCCAGTACCTACTGCAACCTACGTCCTTCTGAATCTGCTTGCAGTATTCATGTCTTGGTCTCCCTCTACGATTTTTACCCTCCAATGCTAAATTTGTGAATCCTTGATGCCTCAGAACATGTCCTACCATCCGATCTCTTCTTCTTCTAGTCAAGTTGTGCCACAAGCTCCTCTTCTCCCCAGTTCTATTCAATACCTCCTCATTAGTTATGTGATCTACCCATCGAATCTTCAGCATTCTTCTGTAGCACCACATTTCGAAAGCTTCTATTCTCTTCTTGTCTAAACTATTTTTCATCCACGACTCACTTCCATACATGGCTACACTCTACAAATACTTCAAAAAACAACTTCCTGACATTTAAATCTATACTCCATGTTAACAAATTTCTCTTCTTCAGAAACGCTTTCCTTGCCATTGCCAGTCTACATTTTATATCCTCTCTACTTCGACCATCATCAGTTATTTTGCTCCAGAAATATCAAAACTCCTTTACTACTTTAAGTTCAAAATGGTTCAAATGGCTCTGAGCACTATGGGACTCAACATCTTAGGTCATCAGTCCCCTAGAACTTAGAACTACTTAAACCTAACTAACCTAAGCACATCACACACATCCATGCCCGAGGCAGGATTCGAACCTGCGACCGTAGCGGTCGCGCGGTTCCAGACTGAAGCTCCCTTAACCGCTTGGCCACACCGGCCGCCCTACTTCAAGTGTCTCATTTCCTAATCTAAGTCACTCAGCATCACCCGACTTAATTGGACTACATTCCATTATCCTCGTTTTGCTTTTGTTGATGTTCATCTTATATCCTCCTTTCAAGACACTGTCCATTCCGTTCAGCTGCTCTTGCAGGTTCTTTGCTGTCTCTGACAGAATTACAATGTCATCGGCGAACCTCAAAGTTTTTATTTCTTCTGCATGGATGTTAATACCTACTCCGAACATTTCTTTTGTTTCCTTTACTGCTTGCTCAATGTACAGATTGAATAGCAACGGGGAGAGGCTACAACCTTGTCTCATTGCTTTCCCAACCGCTGCTTCCCTTTCATGCCCCTCGACTCTTATAACTGCCATCTGGTTTCTGTACAAATTGTAAATAGCCTTTCGCTCCCTGTATTTTATCCCTGCCACCTCGAGAATTTGAAAGAGAGTATTCCCGTCAACATTGTCAAAAGCTTTCTCCAAGTCTACAAATGCTAGAAAGTAGGTTTGCCGACAAAGAAATATAATCGCAAAGAAACAGTAACGCAAATTGTGAAGTTAGCATACGCACACACTCTTGAAGTAAAATAAAAGCGCAATTAGACAAACAGCAGAGAGCCTGCGGCAGTGGTGACAAATACAGTGGAGTAGAGTTACAAACAGCACCATACAGCAACATTATGACAAACATGCGAATGCTCTTATAGTAAAAGACAAAACACGTAAGTCAAACAATGTCGTATAACAACACGAGACAGACGTAGTTAAAATAAAAGAAAAACCCAAAACGAGAAACACAGTACAACCAACGGTATGTACAATAGCGCCAGTAAAACAGTGACATAAAATGTAGAAGAGAGCAATAATGAAAATTTAATGTTCAAATAGAGCTCTGTACGCAAAATTACGAACCGGGCTGATGCTGGTGCAGTAGAACGGGAATACTGGTTGGGAGGGGGTAATTTCTGATACAAGATCGATTGTGCAGTAGTCTATTTGGAAGATGTGGTCGAGGTCCACCGCTGCCGCCGTCTCCCTGTGGCAGTGTTCAAGCGATACAGGAGGGCGGGGCAACAGCCGTGTCCCAGCCTCGTGCCGTCTACTACGCTGCACCGAGGCGAACCACGGGCGAGGAGCCGGCCAGTCGGCCAGTCGGAAAGGCGGTGTACAGGGGGAAGGCGTAGGAGCAGTTTGCGGGTGCTCAGGGAAGTGGGCACTCGCTGCAACACTTCAGTCGACGTCGCGCCATCACAACACTGCCAGTTATGTACCACATGTTCAGTCCACACCGAAGACTCTTAAAGTCTGTAGCTCAGTAACTGAAATTGATAGAGATTTTATTTAAATTGCCTTGTACACAGTCGCTTTAAACACATCAGCTACATCTGCGCTCTTTAATCTTGTCGTCTTTGGGGCTCGCAGGAGTACGTTAGTCTTTTGCGACACACCTACATGTCTCTTTTTTCTCTAGATGCAAAAAAAGGAAACACATCAAGTTCATCTCTTCTTATTATAGGACGACCGAGACTTAACAAATCT
Source organism: Schistocerca nitens (assembly GCF_023898315.1). Taxonomy (NCBI): domain Eukaryota; kingdom Metazoa; phylum Arthropoda; class Insecta; order Orthoptera; family Acrididae; genus Schistocerca; species Schistocerca nitens. Next base: position 193,248,384 of record NC_064625.1, read on the forward strand.
CACAAAGTAATTATGTAAGGCTCTCGAATAGAAATATGTGGATTTAAAAAAAGCGTATGATTCTTTAGCAAGAAAATAGAAAATGAGCTTTAATGTCGGAAATTGAAGACTTAAAACTTGTGAGATAGTTATTGCTGGAGATTTTGCAAAGTAGACCTGTGTATGGGCGAACCTTGGGCAGACACACTCACGAGCGAGGCGAGAATCCAGATTTGCACAAGTAGGACGCTGAGGCGGGCAGTAAACCGTTATTCGTGGAGTGAGAGTGAGGATCTCTCGTTTTGGAGTTGATTGCAAAAAATATATAAGTATTATGACCGGCTACACGTCTAAATGCTTTTTAATCACTTACAATGATGGGCGATTGCTTGCAAATTGGGCTACTCCGAGAAAAGATTTCGCGATAAATTTCTGTTCTACATACGAAACCTGTTCAAAAAAATCACGGAACATTAATAATTTCGCGCTAGCGGCCTGTTGGAGCGAAATTCAGTTGTCTTCCCCGCATACGTCTGTGTTTAATGTGTAACTGCCGCAAGTTTCACTGTTGTGTGTCTGTTACTTATTGTTCATTGCTGTATCGAGTAGAACGTTGCGTCGCACAGTTTGCGCATTTCGAGATGACACAGTTACAGGAGCAACGCATCTGCATTAAATTTTCCGTGCAACTCGAGATAACGTTTACAGAGAGACGCCAGATGGTGAAGGACCTGTTTAAGCCGCGCTCGGTGTCACACAGTTTAAAACCGGCCGGACCGAAGTTGAAGGTGACGTTCGTCAGGGATGCCCTTCGACGTCTATCCGTAACGCTCGTGCCAGGAACGTCGGCGGATTTGTGCGTGCCATTCAGCGACTGGCGACGATACAGCAGATAAAGGAAAATCGCAGATGACACTCCGCGCGATCGAGTAAGAATGCTTCCGGAACAGACTGTGCACAGTAAGTAAAAGGTAAGCGAGCAAAACAAAGTTTCAGATTTCTTTTTTTGAACAGACTTCGTATTTCATCTACGGATATTAGAAGACATTAAAAATCTCGGGACACATCCGACAGGTGTTCGTGACCCAATAATGTGTTACGACACGGAGGCTTAGAACCGCTGAGCTGTATAATAGAAATAGGTAATGTTCTGCTGTAAGTCTGTGCGAAGTGGGTAAACTGTTTTCACAACTCCGCTGAGGTGGCCGAGCGGTTCTAGGCGCTCAGTCCGGAACCGCGGGACTGCTATGGTCGCAGGTTCGAATCCTGCCTCGGGCACGGGTGTGTGTGATGTCCTTAGGTTAGTTAGGTTTAAGTAGTTCTAAGTTCTAGGGGACTGATGACCACAGAAGTTAAGTCCCATAGTGCTCAGACCCATTTGAACCATTTTGCCAACTCCGCTGAAAGAGTAGCGTTACTGACGTTTACCAATCACGTAAATTCTGCGAAAGTGAATACCCGGTCCAAAGTATTCGGGAATCGGACGTCTAGCGAGCTGTTGCGTGGCGCAGGGTAACAGTAATGTGGAAGCGGTGTCGCTCGGAACTGCCTGGGTGCTGAAACAGCTGTCAGTGGGCCGTCGGCTCTTGTTTTGAGGCGAGCTGACGTGTTTACACAATAGCGGCCGGTGCCCTCCCTCCAGCCTCGGAGGTGTTGGCGAAATCCTGCCACGAGCGCATTCCCTGCCGGCGAGTACAGACAAACGTACTCTGAGTCACGCCCTCGCTGTAAACCCCGCCCACACTTGGGCACCCTGCGTGCGTGGCCGAGGCTGCCCCGTCTACGTCACACTCCGCAAGCCACCTACTGGCGTGTGGCGGAGGGCACTAACTGCTCCCTCCAACCCTGTTACACTCGCCAGTGGCTCGCGGGAACAATGACTGTCGTCGGTAAGCCTCTGTATTCGCTCTAATTTCTCGAATTTTCTACTCGTGCTCACTACGCGACACGTATGTAGGGGCAAGTAAAATTTTGTACGACTCTTCCCGCAAAGTGCTCTCTAGAAATTTCAGTAGTAAATCTACATCTACATACATACTCCGCAATCCACCATACAATGCGTGGCGGAGGGTACCTCGTACCATAACTAGCATGTTCTCTCCCCGTTCCACTCCCAAACAGAACGAGGGAAATATGACTGCCTATATGCCTCTGTACGAGCCCTAATCTCTCTTATCTTGCCTTTGTCGTCCTTCAGCGAAATGTAAGTTGGCGGCAGTAAAATTGTACTGCAGTCAGCCTCAAATCCTGGTTCTCTAAACTTCCTCAGTACCGATTCACGAAAAGAACGCCACCTTTCCTCCACAGACTCCCACCCGAGTTCCTGAAGCATTTCCGTACCACTCGCGTGATGATCAAACCTACCAGTAACAAATCTAGCAGCCCGCCTCTGAATTGCTTCTATGTCCTCCCTCAATCCGACCTGATAGGGATCGCAAACGCTCGAGCAGTACTCAAGAATAGGTCGTATTAGTGTTTTATAAGCGGTCTCCTTTACAGATGAACCACATCTTCCCATAATTCTACCAATGTACCGAAGACGACTATCCACCTTCCCCACAACTGCCATTACACGCTTGTCCCACTTCATATCGCTCTGCAGTGTTACGCCCGAACATTGAATCGACGTGACTGTGTCAAGCGCTACACTACTAATGGAGTATTCAAACATTACGAGATTGTTTTTCCTATGCATCTGCATTTATTGACATTAATCTATATTTAGAGTTAGCTGCCATTCTTTACACCAATCACAAATCCTGTCCCAGTCATCTCGTATCCTCCTACAGTCACTCAACGACGACACCTTCCCGTACACCACAGCATCATCAGCAAACAGCCGCACATTGATATCCACCCTATCCAAAAGATCATTTATGTAGGTAGAACATTTATGTAGGTAGAAAACAGCGGACCTACGTTGCATGGGGGCTTAATTAAATGCAATGTAAATAATTTTAATTTTTCGTAGCTGTTTGTCCGATTACGGTTGGTTGGTTGGTTTGGGGAAGGAGACCAGACAGCGTGGTCATCGGTCTCATCGGATTATGGAAGGATGGGGAAGGAAGTCGGCCGTGCCCTTTCAGAGGAACCATCCCGGCATTTGCCTGGAGTGATTTAGGGAAATCACGGAAAACCTAAATCAGGATGGCCGGACGCGGGATTGAACCGTCGTCCTCCCGAATGCGAGTCCAGTGCCTAACCACTGCGCCACCTCGCTCGGTGTCCGATTACGAAGTCTCGTACCGGTTGGCCCTGACTGTTATTATTACGCTATCTGACTGCTTAGAACAACAACAAGGAATGAAATGGAAATTTTCATTAACACAATTAATTAATTAAGTCCCCAGCAACTATAAAACCAACGCAACAACAAGCACAAGAGTAACTGTTCTGTGTGTGGGAGTGTGACTCAACGTACGCATCTGGCACGGTTCTTCTTCAATAACACAAGAATTTATAAATATCATTTATACTGAATTAATTAAAGAAAATAAGAATACCATAATTACTCAAGAAAACCAGAATTACACTCTAATACAAGAACACAAGCCAGATGCTTTGTTGACTGAACCTGTAATGACGCATTATTTAAAACATGGAAATAATGAAAAATAAATCAAGTTTCGTTACCTTCATATATTGACCAAAATCACTCTCATAATTACAATATATCTCCACACCGACTCGCTATTACCACATCTCAACAAGAACCTTTCAGTATCACATCTCAGCAAGCACTCTCTACTAGCACATCTGAACACGAACTGACTACTACGAGTCCTCGACAAGCACTGCCTTCTACGACATCTGAATAATGACAGCCAGTGGAGGCGGCGGAACAATGCTCTCTAGCGATCTCTGGCGCTGTGGCTCAGTGTAGCCACCTTTCATATGCCCTTCCTCCACGGCTAGAATTTGATGGTATTTTTGCCAGCATTGGTGGTGAAAATACCACCAAATTCGTCAAAAAAATATAGACAAAAATAAAAGATAATATTAATACGTAAATATCATATAACTAGATAAAATTTTGGCTTTGCACTGACCTTTCAATAACCTATTATATAGAATACAGTAAGCAATACAAATTCTTTCATACATGTGACTTTACATAACAGTTTATACAAGTATTATGTGGTTAAACAGTTCAATCAATAGCGTCAGCAATGACGAATATGTGCAGGTAAGAGTCTCATAACTTTCCACAAACAGTAATACACAATAAATCAGTTTATACAAATATTCACATAAACGCTTTCCATAGCCCAAGAATAAGCAGTTGACAGTTCCAGCAGTAGCACCCAGCAATGGTCAACAGGTGCAAATACCAATAAGTAACATTTTTCAATAGAAGCAGTCCATCAGTGGCACCCGCTATGTTGAGCAGGTGCAGATACCAACAAGTAACACCATTTCAGTAGAAGCAGTCCATTAGTGGCACCAGCAATGTTGATCAGGTGCACACAGCAACAGGTGACTTCATTTCAGTAGAAGCAGTCCATCAGTGGCACCCAGAAATGTTGAGTAGGTACAGACACCAACAAGTAACACCATTTCAGTAGAAGCAGTCCATCAGTGGCACCCAGCAATGTTGAGCAGGTACACACAGCAACAGGTGACATCTTTTCAGTAGAAACAGTCCATCAGTGGTACCCAGCAATGTTGAGTAGGTACACACAGCAACAGGTGACATCTTTTCAGTAGAAACAGTCCATCAGTGGTACCCAGCAATGTTGAGTAGGTACACACAGCAACAAGTCACATTTCTCAGCAGAAGCAGTTCCATAAAATACACTGTCACTGATCACACTGTTCATCAGAGTTTATAAGCAGAAATTAAACATGTCCTAGTGACACCAATATTGTAGAAAAGGTACAAGTAACAGTCCATAATTTTTTTTACAATCACTGATCACACAGTTCATCAGCAGAAATTAAACATGACTAAATGTCACACATCATGTTGAAAAGTGCAGCACCAGCACTAATCAGACATTTGAGGCATGAACAATAGTTTGAATACACATACAATTTCTTTTACATTAAACATACAAATCATAACAAACACACAAATGATATCAGATAATTGTCCTATTAACTATTACAATACACAAATACCAGTAAACGTATAACATTTATGGGTGTCAGTGCAAGCCACTACCAACAAATAAAATAATATTTAGGAGATAGGTGGGTAGGATTAGAAAAGGAAAACACACAAAACACATCCACTCATCTTTCATCCACATTAAGTACTACTGTGTAATTGAATAGTGTTAACTGTGTAAATGTAACTCTGTCCAAGATTTGATGTTCATCATGTGTACCAAGTACTAGTGGCAGCAATGTATAACAGTCAATAATAGTTAAGTCAACGTCATAGTCATCATGTCAAGACCAATGTTTGCCAAGCCAGATCACATTGTACTGTTGCTGAACAACTGTCAGTGAGCCAAGATATGCAAATACTTCCTCTCTTCAAAAAAAAGTGTATACTGCTGATTGATTTAACAAAGTGTGTGTGTAGGCAATCTTCTTTCTACTTGGGTGTTCTAGTCTGCCATCTTCATCCTCCTTGTTCCATATGGACCAACAAAAAGAATATGCTCCTCACTTACTTTACCTCTTATCCACCAAAACTCCAATCATCATCACTTAATCTTCCTCACTTACTTTACCTCTTATCCACCAAAACTCCAATAATCATCAACTTCACATAATCTCAATACCTCAATAATACGTCGATAACATATAAACCTCAGCACCAATATCATTTCGCTTCCACAGCAACTCCTTCCTCTAGTCAGTCTCCTCGAACAGTACAGATAAAATCCTAATGCAAACCTCATCATCCATACAATCCGAAGATACAGTGTCAACACACAACCTCTGTGTAATCCATCTGACCCAAATTTTCTACTCATTATAAATTATAAGATACATTTTGGTTCCTTGTCCATCATTAAATAAAAGAAATGCATACATGACCTCTAACAGACTTAGTTCGAATAACTCTCAGTAATTAAGTACGATTACGGAGTGTGAATGATCATAATATTTCACAGTGTGTACACCACTTCAAGAATCATAGCAGAAGCAAACATGTGGAGTATTATTTGTGTCAAGTGTCACTTCCTATTTCAATTGCTCACGAAAATGCAGTGTAATACTGCCAATGGTCTAAACCTAGTTTTGGTCTGTCATGTCGTTAGCTTCCTTCCTATTAGCATAAATTTATACAGATTCCATAAAACCTCAGCTCATGTGACTTCTATGAAGTTTCTTGTACTAATGTCGTTTATGTCGAATTACTGCAGTTCATTTTCTTATCTTAAAAATATAAGGCACTGAGCGTAAGCAAAACATGCAATAGCGAGTAAATATACCAGTAGAGAACAGAATGTCAACAAGTGGATGCAGCACAATCCCTATAACAAGGCTCTGCCAAGCGAACAATCTACAATTAATACCATAGTGTAACCTAGTCTCTATGTTTGTACACAGTATATCAGCATTTCTATATACTAAATTGAAGAGTAGTTATGACAACAAAACAGAAATGTGTAAATATGCAATCCATAAGCAAGGCAGCAAATATGTTATCTATCATAATAAACAGGTCATTAGCATCATATCAGCATAAGCAAATAAATGTTTATATGTAATCTTAATAAGTAAACATGAAGGCGCAAGCAGATAAATCACAAAGTATAACTTACATATCTAACCACATCAGCACAATTAATCAGGTGACAATTATAATTTAAATAAATAAGCACAGCAGGCACATAATAGAAAAATATGACATCAGTGAAAAAGCATAGCAGCCAAGCGATGCATAATATATACAAATAACAACCCTGTTCATTAATTAATCATTGTCAAAATCAGTTAATATGCGTAAGCACGTCGCTTCACTAGTAAATTCATAGAACATGAAATTAGCACAAAGTATGAATCACGTAATCGCAAGCAGCAAATTACGTCTGAAGTACGTACCTAAGTGGAATTATGTTACCTGAAAAATAAACTCAATTAACCGTTACCTTTTTTTGTTTATTACTTTCTTCTTCGAAATGACCTTCTTCCTGAAAATTTTCTCCAAAGCAAGTCGTCTTAACGTCGGACACGCACAGAATTTACCTGAAGGTCTTAAATACTTTATACAACCGTATCCTGAAAAATACTGAACGTTAATAACATAATTTATGAAGTCCTTATAGCTTTATACAGAATTTATTCGGAGAAATTAAACTGTGTATTTATTTACGTCTGTCAGTGCATTCGCACTGAGCGCTCGATCAGCTGTAGGCGCGTGACGTAGGAAGTGATTGTTTGCGGTCAACGACTGCCTTGTGCGGCGCGCAGACTGACTGTTGCTTTGAGTATGTGCCGCCGCCAAAACACAGCGCGGTACTCTTGCATTCTCCGCATGTTTACGTAGCTGTTAGTTTCTCTAAAGTATGTCATTCTACAAAAATTTTTACGTTCGATATATGATGTATTCCCTTAGAGCGCCGAGATTTAAGAGTTTCTACTTCAACAGTGTTATCATGAATAATTTTGCGAACTCTATACGGACCGTTATAAAGCAGAAAAAATTTGCGACATAAGCCTTTTCCTTTATGAGATAAACGGTGGGACTTAATTAATACCTTTTGACCAACTGACAAGATTTTTAAACGACCAGGACGTTTAGCTGATTTCTCTCTTCTTGCAGCCGCAGACGCAATATTTTGTAGAGCCAGGTTGACAACTTCAGAATGCCGCAGTTTCCGTGAAGGCGGAAAAGGAACGATTTCAGAAATGCGATTTGTTGGTACTTTATTTTTTAATATCAATAGAGGCGGTAAAGAAGTTGAGTCATTAGGAAGTTCATTCAGAATGTTTTGAAAAATATGAAGATACTGATCCCAAGTTCTGTGATTCTGATGACAATAAAGACGGCACAATTTATTGATTTCCTTCATCCATCTTTCTGAAGCGTTAGATTGAGGGTGAAAAAGTGAAATGAAGATTGGTTTAATTTTACGACGCCGTAGAGTACGAAGCCAAATTTTAGAGCGAAACTGTGATCCATTATCTGATATAACCTTATCAACATGACCAATTTCTTTAAGAAAATGTTTGATGAAAGCATTAGATACTGAACGAGCTGTTGCTTTTCGTAAAGGTGTAAAACACACATATTTTGATGTCAACTCCACTGCTACGAAAATGTACGCAAAACCATTAGTAGAACGAACCACTGGACCGAACAAATCGACTGCAGCCATCTCCTTTAATTTCGCTGGAATGATAGGAAACAACGGTGCTCTGTGAGAAATTGTTGGCGGCTTAGCCTTTTGACATAATTTGCATTTGGCAAGAACAGATCGAATACGTTTTTCCATATTACTGAAGTAGCAATTTTCTCGTAATTTATGAAAGCATTTTCTGGGACCAAAGTGCGCATAACTAAAATGTGTGTACCAAATCAATTTATTGACCCACTCATCAGGAATACAAACTAACCAAACAGAGTTGTCGACCGATTTCCGTTTAAAAAGAATGTCATTGCGAACTAAATAATGCTGTCTAATCGCTACGCTTTACTTTCTCCTCCACTTCTCCTTAATGTCCTTCCAGATTGGATCCTTATTTTGCTCCTTAGCGATGTCCTGGAGCGAAGACGAAATAAAGTTCTCAAACGCAACACCTTGAATGTACATCAAACAATAATGGTTTTCTTTGCCGTCCTCTTCGGCACTTTGTTTCAAACCCATAGGTGCACGTGATAAAGCATCAGCAACAATATTTGAAGATCCCTGTATGTAAACAATACTAAAATCAAATTCCTGTAGGTACAACGCCCATCGTGACAATCTGCCGTGAGTTAATTTTGTTGACATAAGAAATTCCAGAGCTCGATGATCGGTGTAAACCTTAGTATGTCTGCCAAACAAAAATGTGCGAAATTTTGTGAAGGCCCATACAACAGCCAAAGCTTCAAGTTCCGTAATCGAATAATTCTTCTCTGATTTAGAGAGAACACGGCTTCCAAAGGCAACAGTTTTCTGTACTACAACGCCGTCTTCTTCTATCTCTTGGAATAAATGTGCACCTAGGCCTTTGTATGATGAGTCCGTCGCCAAACAAAAATCTTTAGATAAATCCGGATGTGAAAGAAGTGGAGCAGCAACTAAAGCATCACGAAGTTGTTCAAATTCTGACTGAGCTTCCTCATCCCAACACCAATTAGAATTTTTTCCAGATAGTTCACATAAACGAGTTGTGGCCAAATTGTCCAATCTAACAAAGCGTCTAAGAAAATTACAGACACCAAGGAAACTACGAATATCACGTTTTGTGGTAGGAACAGCATAATTACGAATAGCGTCTAGTTTCTCTGGATCAGGGAGAATACCTTCTGTACAAATAATGTGACCGAGAAATTTCACCTGAGAACGAGCAAATTCAGATTTTTCCAAGTTCACTGTCATGCCAACTCGTGCAAAAATACGTAATAATGAATCCAAAATTTTGTTATGCTCACTCCAAGAACGTTTAGCAATAAGAATGTCGTCAACATAAGAAGTAATATTGTCACGAAGATAAACAGGTAAAATTTCATTTAAGCTACGAATGAATGCTGCTGAAGATACAGTAAGTCCAAACGGTAATTTCCGAAACTGGTAACAGTTACCAAAGGCTAAAAAAGCAGTATATTTTCTACAATCAGGGTGGAGTTCTATTTGCCAAAAACTTGCGCGCATATCAATCGTGGATAAAACTTTAATTCCATGGAAATGTTGAAGAAGTTCATCTAAATTTTGTGGACGGTCAGTTTCAGGAATAATAATATTATTTATCTGTCTGGAATCCAGAACCAAACGAATTGACCCATCCTTTTTAAGAACAACGTGTAATGGGCTGGTATAAGGGCTGACTGCTGGCTCAATAATGCCCTGATCTAACATGTATTGAAGTTCATTCTTAACCTTGTCTCTGTAAGCCAAAGGAATAGCGTACGTTTTCCCGCGAAATGGTGTGTGTTCTTTTACTTTAAATAAATATTGTAAGCCTTGTATAGTTCCTGTGTGATGACTAAACACTGTAGCATGTGAAGTCAAAATGTGGTGCAGCTCTTCTCTTGCAACGTCATCTGGCACTTCAGCTTTCTTAACCTTTTCATTAATTAATTCTTCGCTATTAATTATATCCTCCATCGCGTCTCTGTATCTATTGTCATTGTCATGAATAAACACACTGTCGTCATAACGCTCAACAAAAGCATCAGAAGTAAGAAACCTTAAACATTTTGTATCTGATTCAGATCTTGCTAAACACTCGAAAAATTTCAAACATTTCGGCATTCCGGCAACAGTCAAATTCACACTTCGTTCTTTAAAGTTCAAAATTGCCTTATGTGCGTTAAGAAACTCCATACCTAAAATAATCTGTGTACTGAGTAATGGAACAATAATAAAATTAGCAGAAAATTCGTATCCTTGACAAATGAAATTTAGGTTGGTCTGTTGTTTAACTTCCACACCTTTTCCAGAAATAGCGCCTCGAATTGTAGTTTTAGAAATAGGTAACACAGGACAGGCAATAGTTCTTTTACATATATGAAAAACTGATTCACTAATGACGTTCAATGGGCTCCCAGAATCTAAAACTGCAGTGAACTTATTCTTACCCACACATACTTCAATAACAGGATGTAAAAATGCGTCTACATTATTTTCCTTTTCATCTAGCAAAATGTCTCTCATGTCTTCCAGGCGTACGTAGTGTAAAGTCGTAGTGTCATTACTTTCTGAACCGTCTATATTGCTGCCAGAAGCCGAAGCTGCTAGTCATTGTCGATTGTTTGCGTCACGTCTTTGATTATTCCCGACATTTCGCGGATCAATTTCTACTATTTCCACTTGTCTCTCTGAATTTCTGTCACGCGGAGGATGCCAATTAGGTCCTTCCTGTCTGTTAGATGCAAATTCTTGGTTGTGTCTGTTATTAAAATTTCTGTTTTCCTGTCTGTCTGCATAACTACTTCTTGTATAATTTCGACTGTCACTTCTGAAATTATTGTTAGACCTACTACCCTGGTTATTTCTGTAGTAAGAGTTTCTATTATTGTATGAATAAATTCTGTCTTGATGATACCGATTACTGTTTCCGTATGATTGATCATTCCGGTAAGAATTACCGCTATTATAATTGTCTGTGTAATCTCTGTTAGAACGTCTGTTATTGTCATAAGGCTGGTATCTATTGTCCTGTCTGTTACGTCTGTCATTCTCAAAGTTACCCAAATAACGTCCGTTCCGATCACTATCCCTTTTCTCTGAAAATGTATTGTAATTACTGCTACTGAAAAAATTACAAGAAGTCCCGTCGTCGTTGTCATACTCAAGTTCTTGTAACAAAGTCTTAAAAGTCTCAATGTCGTCTTTACATCTTCCAGCTAAAGCAATTTGTCTTATGGATTGTGGCAGCTTAGTTAAACAAATGCGAATTAATTCAGTCGGGCTATAAGGGTTGGAAAGGAACTGATTCTTTCGAATCATGTCTTCAAAATATTCCGCTGGCGTGCGGAACTCAGACTGTTTGAAATTACGCTGCATAATAAGACTGTGTTTGACTCTGTCTTGCGTGTTTTCGGACCAATATGCCGATAGAAATGCATGATAAAAATCATTCAGATTATTACAATCTCTAATGAGTGCGCGCATCCGCGTCGCCGGTTCGTTTTCTAAATATCCACACATAAATTCCAGTTTGTGACTTAGTGGCCAATTTGGTGGGAGTGCATACATAAATTGATCTAACCATGCACATGGATGTATGTCATTCTTAGAATTGCGGAAGATCTTAAATTTCCGAACAGTCAAAAAGTGTTTATAGTCAAAGTTTTCGCCTCGTGGCGACAAAGACCTACCGCGTCTGTCCCAGTTTGAATGTCGATTATTGTCAAGTTCGCGCGCCTGGCGCTCTCTTGTTGCATCCCGTAAATGAAACAAATTATTTTCTTCAAACCCCTCTGGTATCTGTGATTCTAAATCTCTTTTACCGTCTTTTCCTACGATTTCGCCTTCAATTTGTTTGACTTGCTTTTTTAATGCCTCAAATTCCCTTTTCACGCGTTCATTAAATTTTCCCTGATTTTCAACATGCTTATTTATGTCCTGATACTCTTCGGTTTCTGCAAATGGCAATGGTGCTGTATCATCTGAATCTCTGTCCCCATGTAAACTAAGATTTGTCAATTTATCTGAAATCTCCTCAACTCTTTCCGATAAGTCACCTATTTTTTCTTTCTGTTTACCTACGTCTTCCGTAAGTGTCGCGACTTGGGTTTCAGTGTTGACACATTTGGTAGTTAACTGTTCATATTGTTGTGTTAGGTTATTTAATCTGTCATTTGGTACGGATTCCTCGATTCTCTCAAATATTTCTTCCTTATCGTGTGCACGTTGTAAATTTAACTCTGAAAATTTCTGCACTATCACGCGATCTCTTTCCTCCTGTTCTCTATCCTGTTCCCTTTGTCTAATCTCTACTGCAATTAATCTATTATTGTGAGCATTCAAAATCGGTTGTACTTCTTCTCTAATTTCTTTCTTTAATTCATCTTTCATGTTTTTGAAACATGTCCCTAGTCGTGAATCTAACCGTGTTTCCATTGTTCCCATCTCAGTTGTAATTGTTCCTATCTCTGTTTTAAATTAAGATCGAAACTGCTCCATTGTTCCCATACCAGTTGTAATTGTTCCTATTTGTGATCCCTGTGAGTCTAACCGTGTTGCCAAAGTTCCTATCTCTGTTTTAATTGTTCCCATATCAGTTGTAATTGTTCCTATTTGTGATCCCAAATTTAATATTGCACCCATCAACTGCTCCATATTAAATGGTTCAAAATTCTTTTCGCCCCTAACATTTCCCGCAAAACCAGTTTCCTTCGTCATGGCTGTAAAGCTATTTGTGTTCGATACTATTTCAGAATCTTCTGTCGTTAATCTCGAATTCTGAAAACTTTCTGATTGAGAAAAATTTTGAAATGGTTCTGGACTATTTTCCCTGCTTATTAAATTGTTTTCCACTTCATTATTCATCATACTGTTCCCCTGTGTTGGCGAGTTCGCCATGTCAACAATTTCGTCATTCTGACTATCCATCATTTTTGCCTTTTTCATCGATCGCGTAATCATTTACAAAACATACAAAACTCGTCACTGTACGAAAATTACAGAGAATATAACACGTTATCACCAACAATACCATTCACACAGAATGCTTCACTCAAACGCGATTAACGAACAATTGAAATAATTGCACTAAATCGTCAAACGCGTATACAAGGCAACAAAAAAAATAAATTTTGAAAAATACCATTAGAAGAATGCCAATTACCAAATCTACACATGCAATATAGACTACAATTACTAGACTACAAATTACTACAACAATACTACTGTCTACTATTTTTACAATCAGAAGAATTCCAAGGGACGATCCGAAGCAGCGGTCGCCACGTGCATGGGGGCTTATTTAAATGCAATGTAAATAATTTTAATTTTTCGTAGCTGTTTGTCCGATTACGAAGTCTCGTACCGGTTGGCCCTGACTGTTATTATTACGCTATCTGACTGCTTAGAACAACAACAAGGAATGAAATGGAAATTTTCATTAACACAATTAATTAATTAAGTCCCCAGCAACTATAAAACCAACGCAACAACAAGCACAAGAGTAACTGTTCTGTGTGTGGGAGTGTGACTCAACGTACGCATCTGGCACGGTTCTTCTTCAATAACACAAGAATTTATAAATATCATTTATACTGAATTAATTAAAGAAAATAAGAATACCATAATTACTCAAGAAAACCAGAATTACACTCTAATACAAGAACACAAGCCAGATGCTTTGTTGACTGAACCTGTAATGACGCATTATTTAAAACATGGAAATAATGAAAAATAAATCAAGTTTCGTTACCTTCATATATTGACCAAAATCACTCTCATAATTACAATATATCTCCACACCGACTCGCTATTACCACATCTCAACAAGAACCTTTCAGTATCACATCTCAGCAAGCACTCTCTACTAGCACATCTGAACACGAACTGACTACTACGAGTCCTCGACAAGCACTGCCTTCTACGACATCTGAATAATGACAGCCAGTGGAGGCGGCGGAACAATGCTCTCTAGCGATCTCTGGCGCTGTGGCTCAGTGTAGCCACCTTTCAACGTCTTCGTGATGCTGAACGCCTCTCCTGCAACGTCTGCCAGTGGAGTTTCTTTAGCATATCCGTAACACTCTCTCGCCAGCTAAACGATCCCGTGACGAAACGCGCCGCTATTCGTCGGCTCTTCCCTATCTTCTCGATCAGTCCTACGTGATAGGGATCCCAGATAGATGAACGGTACTCAAGAATCGGGCGAACAAGCGCCTTGTAACTACCTGTTTCGTGGATGAGTTAAATTTCCTTAGATTTTTCCGATGAATATGATTCTGGTGTCTAATTCCCCCATTATCTGTTTTATGTGCTCATTCCACTTAAGGTTACTCTGGATACTTAGTTACGTCTAGCTATTTTACGGTAAATATCGCTTCCAGCTGTTTGTAATCAATAGTGTAGGTATACGATCGTACACTGCTGGCCATTAAAATTGCTACACCAAGAAGAAATTCATGGGACAAATATATTATACTAGAACAGATCCTGAGAAGTCAGTACCCAGAACAAGCACCTCTGGCCGTAATAACGGCCTTGAAACGACTGGGCATTGAGTCAAACAGAGCTTGGATGGCGTGTACAGGTACAGCTGCCCGTGCAGCTTCAACATGATACCACACTTCATCAAGAGTAGTGACTGGCGTATTGTGACGAGCCAGTTGCTCGGCCACCATTGACCAGACGTTTTCAATTGGTGAGAGATCTGGAAAATGTGCTGGCCTGGGCAGCATCGAAAATTTTCTGTATCCAGAAAGGCCTGTACAGGACCTGCAACATGCGGTCGTGCATTATCCTGCTGAAATGTAGGGTTTCGCAGGGATCGAATGAAGGGTAGAGCCACGGGTCATAGCACATCCGAAATGTAACGTCCACTGTTGAAAGTGCCGTCAATGCGAACAAGAGGTGACCGAGACGTGTAACCAATGCCACCCCATACTATCAGGCCGGGTGATACGCCAGTATGGCGATGACGAATACAAGCTTCCAATGTGCGTTCACCGCGATGTCGCCAAACACGGATGCGACCATCATGATGCAGTAGACAGAACCTGGATTCATAGGAAAAAATGACGTTTTGCCATTCGTGCACCCGGCTTCGTCGTGGAGTACACCATCGCAGGCGCTCCTGTATGTGATGCAGCGTCAAGGGTAACCGCAGCCATAGTCTCCGAGCTGACAGTCCATGCTGCTGCAAACGTCGTCGAACTGTTCGTGCAGATGGTTGTTGTCTTGCAAACGTCCCCATTTGTTGACTCGGGGGTCGAGACGTGGCTGCACGATCCGTTACAGCCGTGCGGATAAGATGCCTGTCATCTCGACTACTAGTGGTACGAGGCCGTTGGGATCCAGCACGGCGTTCCGTATTACCCTCCTGAACCCACCAACTCCATATTCTGCTAACAGTCATTGGATCTCGACCAACGCGAGCAGCAATGTTACAATACGATTAACCGCAATCGCGATAGGCTACAATCCGACCTTTATCAAAGTCGGAAACGTGATGGTACGCATCTCTCCTCCTTACACGAGACATCACAACAACGTTTCATCAGGTAACGCCGGTCAGCTGCTGTTTATGTATGAGAAATCGGTTGGAAACTTTCCTCATGTCAGCACGTTGTAGGCGTCGCCACCGGCACCAACCTTGTGTGAATGCTCTGAAAAGCTAATCATTTGCATATCACAGCATCTTCTTCCTGTCGGTTAAATTTCGCGTGTGTAGCACGTCATCTTCGTGGAGTAGCGATTTTAATGGCGAGTAGTGTGTATATGTTTTCCTGTATATGCACAATATGTTACATTTATTTATGTCCAGGGCCAGTTGCCATAGTCTGCACGATTCATCATGTCTTTAGAGGTCATTCCGCAAATCGTTACTATCTTCTGGCGTTGCTGCTCTGTTACACACAACCGCATCATCTGCGAAGAGGCTTAGAGAGCATCCGACAGTTTGTAGGAGATCATTTATATACATTGTGAACAGTAACAGTCCTACCCTACTTTCTTGGGGTACACCGGAAATTAACTTTACATTTGTCGATTTTGCTCCGCTCAGCTACGTACTCCCTTCTGCGACCCACTCGCAAATGGAGCCAGGGAGAAACTAGGCCTGTGTCTGACCTCTCATTCCTCTCGCCTTTTTCAAGGAGTACGCTGATAAAATATCTCCGCTTTTAGGAATCGTACATAACCGCTCGCACGTTGAAAGATGCGCACCTACAGACTGCAAAGCTGCACGAGTCGCGCCGCAACATAAAGGAAAGGAATCAGGAGTAACCCGCTCAATTATAAACCCGTATCATCAACATCGAATCGCAGTGAAATCATGTGAAGTACACTGTTGTCCAATGTTATGAAATACTTCGGAGGAAACTGTCTTTTGACGCGAAGTATCGCTCTTTTTTTTCTCATGAAGTAATGAGTGCTAAGACAGGTGGATCTCAAATTCATTCCATGCCTCTAGATTTCAGAAAGTCTTTTAATTCCGTTCCTAACAACCTGCTTCCAATCAAATCGCGTACCTATCGACTCAGTTGCACGACTGTAATCGCGATTTCCTTTAAGAAAGATCGCAGTTCGTAGTGAGCGACGGGAAGTTACCTTGTGATACAGAAGTGCTATCTGCGTTCCAGGCCCTCTGCTACTCCTAATCTATACAGACGATTTGAGACGCAACCGCAGCAGCCCGCTTTTGTAGTTTCCAGATCACGTCGTCGATTACAATTATAACGAGTCACCCTCTTCTAATATGATCTTTTTTTATATATAGAAATAACGGATACCATGTATACTATCTGTTCTTGCCTGGGTTAAAATTATCTCAGCTGTGTCACTAAAAGAATTTGTATGATTTTCTACCCGATGTATTATATTTCAGACTAAAGTGTATAAAAAGAGAGTTATGTATTACAATCGATATCTAGTAACAATTAAAATTACTCTTTTAAGAATAATTGAAATTACTCATTTATTTATAAAAAAGATATAATTTGGAAGATTGTTCTTTGGTAAAGAAAGTTAGTAAACTGTTTTCCTTTGTAAACGCTTTGGAATAATGTGACTAGGCTACCGCAGAATGTAAGGGTGGTGAGCATGCCTCTGATGGAAGTAAACGTTTTCTAAGTTTCTCACCAACTATGTAATTGTTGGATTTTTAATGTGAAAAATGTAAAAACGGTGTCATGTTGAAAGATGTCACAAAGAATGAAATTCAAGAATGATACAGGCAAATCTTCATCAGTTATTTAGTCATCGACAACCTAAGAAATCGAAATTTCAGCGGCTAGAATGTACTCCTAGACAAGACTTGGAGTCATCGACAGCGAGATAATGAAGATAACTAGAAAGTCATTATTTTGTGTATCTTACGTCTGTCAAAGCTTTTGAAAATAGTGAAGATACTAAGACAACGAATTTGATAGTGATGTGTGGGAGGGATAGATTACACCATCTAGTAAACTCTCCGGAAGGTAAAAAGAAGTGCAAAATGGTATGGACAACATATCCCAATGGAGAGCAAAGTGGCAGTTGAAACTAAACGATAAAAAATTATGTGATCCACGTGAGTACTATTAAAAACATCTATTAAATTTCAGTTACATAAGTCGCGAAAATCTAAAGGCTGTCGATTCAGCTTCGTACCTAGGCATTACAATTAAGAACAACTTGAAATTGGAACGAGCACATACAAAAAATTGTGCGACAGGCGAACCAAAGATTACTTCGAATTGAGAGAACAGTTAGGAGACGCGACAGGTCTACCGAAGAGTGTTTCTGCGCTGTATCGGCTCTTATCAGACGGCATTGACGGACGAAATCGAAAAACCTCAAAGAAGGGCATCTCCTTTGGTGTTATACACGGGATGGGGTGACGATCATTAAAACAAAGGAGTTTCTCCTTGTGGTGAGAGCTGTTCGCGCAACTACAGTCATCAATGTCAAAACACTTTGGTGAGTCCCGCTTGTATAGGGACAAATGACTACCGTAGTTAAATAAGAGAAATCAGAGAACTCGCAAAAAAGGTTTAGGTGTTAAACTTCCCCAAGTGCAGTTCGAAAGCTAAACGGTGGAGAAATAGTCCGAAACTCGTATAAACACTCTGCCACAGTTATGCAGATGCAGATTTGCTCGTCGCAGTCCTTGACGAGATTGTAGTTAGCAGTACGATCGCAAATGCCGGTCATCTAAATTTTGTCAATAGTATTTCGCGAAAAGAACAATTTCTTCCCTCCAGGGATTCCATTTGAGTTCACATATGGTCAGCGTAACATTTGGTTTTCATCTAACCTACCGGTAACAAATGTAGCAGCCCGCCCCTGAATTGCTTCCACGTCTTTCTGTAATGTGGAATACTCGAACGGGATCCAAGAATGGCTCGCGATCTCCGTTATACGTGAAACACTAGCCACACTTACCCAGGATTCTTCTGAGAAAGCCTAGCCGACCATTCGTCTTCTTTGCATTAGACACTGTACGCCTGTCTTCTGTTTCTGATTTACTTTCTCTGTTGTCTATACGAGTTCTCGTTCCTCCTATTTCCGCTTCATCAGTTGATAGCTGTCACTCCTGAATCTTTGATGCACAGATTCCCGTAGTCGTTGTTGTTGTTGTTCTGGTTTGATGCAGCTCTCCATGCTACTCTATCCCGTGCAAGCTGCTTCATGTCCCAGTACCTACTGCAGCC